>NC_133876.1:6830749-6864589 GCF_044706935.1 Curcuma longa | reverse complement strand
AGCAGATAAAATACAACTGGATAAAATATTTGCATTTCACAACAACAATAATGCATACTTCAACATGGACAAAATACAACTGTATAAACTTACATTTCACAACAAGTCTAATATATACAATTTCGTTTCACAACAAATAGATTTTTAAATCATTCAAATTTATATTTACAAAACAGTTTGTCTCTATGGATTACGATCCACTTATTTATGCTTGGGTCATACACTTCGACACTTGATAAGCAATCACCGTAGGAATCAATTCCACCTACAACATATATATAACCATCAAGCTCGGCACAGGCAAAGTCACAACGAAAAATATTCATCTTGACCATTGTGCTCCATCTGTAAAACAGAAAAACTTTCTTAGATTAATATTTGTGGACAGATATTATGCAGTGAAGCAGTATTGAATGAATCAATTAATTAATCATGATAAATAAAGTGTCTAGACAGACACCACAATCAATCATAAAAATGACAGAGTTAGCAACCAAGACGAAATCATGGTTCATTGGAGGTCAATGCATAAAACATAATAATTACTTCAATACAGATAAGTGGCTCAATAACTAATACATCGTCCTTGAGATGATGTATTTTCAACTTCATTAGAGGAATTGGATGTAGAGAAGGTAAAAAAAAATTTGGCCAATAGTCTCAACAGTACTACATTCTTTTACATGTCTGAACATTATCATGTGTTAGACCGAGCTATTTGAGATAATTATATGGTTCTTGTCTCTACAATGAACACTACTCAAGGCTATATCACAATGCAAAACATGTTAGTTGTTTGGTTCCTGATGTATCCATGAAAATTGTTTGGTTCCATATGTTTTTTAGTCATCCAACATATGACTCTCTTTATTTACTTATTCCAGAAACAAAAACAGCTTTTGAATAGTGTTTTAAATGAAATAGAATAAATAGAAACAGAAGATTATTGCCAATTTACTTTGTGCACGGCCAAGGAGAACTTAACTTACGTGAAGAGGAGAAGGATCTTAATTTTCCACATGAAAGCCCCCCTTTCTTTTTCATCCATGGACCTTTCTAACAAGATAGCAGATATTATATCATTCAATATAAGTACAAAATTACTAGCTATTAAATAGTTAGCAAAAAAATTACTTTGCAACTCATGGAGTTCCTTTCATTTTCCATAAACACGGACAAAATCTTATTAGCAGCAACATGAAAAACAAACTTCTAGTCCCATAGTTCAAGCTCACAAAAAAAAAGGAAGAAGAATGTTATAGCAGAGTTCCATCTACCCAAGGAAGTTCATGATCACCAGGTGGAGCACCAAGTTGTAGAGAACAAAATCAGCAAACGCTCGTTCAGGTGGAAGATCCTGAAATTATTTTTTTATTGAAATTATTTAGAAGAAGAGGAGTCTCACTGGCGAGGATCGAGACGGGGGACGAGGAGTGCGGAGGAGGAAGAAGAGGAGTGCGACGACGGCGATCGGGACGGGGAGCGACGGCGGCGACGAGCTTGTAGCAGCGCATGGTGCCTTCAAACACTATCCGAAGGCACCGCCTTTGGGCACATGAAGGAGAGGGCGCGAGGGCAGCAGGGAACCGAAGCGGATGAGCGACGGGGGAGGAGAGGAGATCAGTGAAGGAGAGGCGCGAGGGCGGCAAGGAACCGAAGCGGATGAGTCGTTCGATGTAATTCCTCTATGAGGAGTGCTGGAGAAGAGTGTTTGGTGATGGTTGAAAGGGGAAGTGAGGCAGCGCTTGGTGCCTTCGGACGTTGTCCGAAGGCACCGCCTTTGGGCACATGGAGGAGAGGGCGCGGCTGGCGGCGGTGTGCTTCGATGACCTCGCTGGCGACAGAAGCGATGGCGGAGGCGTCACATGGAGGAGAGGGCGCGGCTGCAGTGGGCGAGGGTGGCGATGGGATGCCTTTTATATATATATATATATATATATATATAATATATATATATATATATATATATATATATATATATATATATGACAGATCTTATATTACACACACTCTTGAACACCTAATATAAAATTATTTTTAAAAATTATTTTTTTAATCTAAATTTTAAATTTTAAATCTTAAATAAAAAATTATATTTTTTATTAGATACTCACAATATAAAATGTATAGTGCCTAATGTTAATTTTTTAAAATTTTTTATAATTTAAGATTTAATATTTAAGTATTCTAATGCTTCAATAATTAGTTTAGCAAGAATGATAATGACATCCATGATAAATTGGTATGAGAGGCCCTGGAAATTAACTATAAAAATATTTATTTTGTTTCTATTGAATTTTCTTTTGGCATATTTCAATGAGCCAAGTGCTAACGCTAAATGAATAACGTTGCTATTGAAATAAAGGACGTCTACTATCATTTTCAGCTTATATATCTACATCTATATTCTTCTACACCAATTTCTTTTATTCATTTTGAATTTCCCTAATGAATTAAGTTAAATGTGAATATTATTTTGGTCAGTAATTTATAGTGCCGTAAAATTACTGTTATATAATCGTGAAATCACATGTTCAAATCACGAAAATAACCTTTTATAAAAATACAAAGTAAAACGGCATATAATTAATTCAACATAATTCGATCCTTTCTCGGGATCCGCACTGACAGAAGCTACAATGCATCCGACCGACTCAAAATTTAAGCGGGAGATAATAATGCGAATAGTACTTGTTCCGGCCAATACATCATGGATGATAAAGCCACCGGTTCAAGAATTACTGACGTGCACGCTCCTCGAAGATAGTCACTCGGAGAGATGAAGAGACCTGAAAGCACTCAAAAAGAAAGTTAAAATGACTCCAAGGATGGGTCTCGGCAAGTTATTTTGATGCTTAAGTTAGGATTTTTGCATGAGGAAAGAGATTAAGGACTTAGGAAAATTAAGGTTTGATGTGTGCATATCTGTGCTCATGGATATGAGCTACCTTTTATAGAGTTGATCTCTGAAATATTAACATCCACTTGGGAAATATTTCGAGATACTTGTTCTAATTTTAGAAAGATTTTGATCATCCATATCTTTTGGGGATATTTTCCTATTCTTCTGGAAGAAGCAGTCTTAGGCTCCCTTAATTGCGCGGGTCGACCGACTTTTGAGATTAAGCAGGCTCTGAGGTCAGAAATAGAGGCCGAGACGGGGTTAGCACGTGAGGCCGAGTGAGGTCGGTACATGGTGTTGAGTGAGTGCCGAGGTCGGAGCTCGAGGTCGGGACTCGAGGTCGGAAAGAGGTTAACCAATGGTACCTAGTGACTATTGAGTCCGGAGCTCGAGATCGAGACTTGAGGCCGAGAAGAGGTCAACACATGATGCCGAGTGAGTGTTGAGGTCGGAGCTTGAGGTCGAGACTCGAGGCCGGGAAGAGGTCGACACATGGTGCTGAGGAGTGTTGAGGCCGGAGCTCGAGGTCGGGATTTGAGGTCGAGAAGAGGTCGGCACATGGTGTCGAGTGAGTGCAGAGACCGGAGCTTGAGGTTGGGAGTTCAAGGTTGGGACTCAAAACCGAGAAGAGGTCGACACATGGTGTCAAATGAGTGCCAAGGTCGAAGCTCGAGGTTGGGAGCTCGAGGTCGGGACTCGAGGCCAGAAAGAAGTCGGCACGTGATGCCGAGTGGATGTTAAGGTTGGGACTTAAACTCAGGACCCGAGGTACCAAGATCCAAACTCAATTCGTAATCAAATCCGGAATTGTAAATTTAACTAACCACCCTCCAAATGTTTCTCTAAACTCTTCTTTCCTTGTTTTAAGGCTACGTGACAATCTTGGGGCCACCGTGACAATCCTGGGGCCACCATGTGACGAGCACGTGGCCATTTAGAGATTCCACCGTATTAATACTAAAGGGCAATTGGATAATTATACATGACTGAATAGTAAAATAAGACATCCTTTTAATTAAAAAAAAAGTCAAATTAAAATGGGAGGTCCCTAGGAAAAAAAATGCCTTCTTGACTTTACAAATATTTGACTTAGGTTTGCCAAGTCAGTCAAATTAAATATATAAATAACTTTTGTGAATAAATATTTGACTAAATAACCAAGTCAATCAGGGTACTAACATGTGACTAAATAGTCAAAGACCCCTACAGCTCCAAGTCTTAGTAATTCACATGGACTTTTAAGCAACTAATTATTTCTCTAAAGAAATTGGTTGGATTTTTTGCACAATATATTCATGCATGTATCTTTAAAACAAGGCACGGAGAAAAGAAGTCAAATAAAATAAAAGAGAAGTTCAAGTGTATGACTATTCAAGTTGTACTATTATTATAATATCAATTCTTTTTTCAAAAGTATTTTTTTTCTTTTATGCGATCGAGACGACGAGAAAGTTGTTGGTAATAGATTCATAGAAAATCTAATTAATAGGAAAAAAATTTAACCTATAAATTCAAAATATCAATCAAGAATGAGTCGAACCGATACATAAAGAAATAAATATCGCAAATATTAATTTGTAAAAAACAAGTAAAAAATAGTGTTAGAATTTATATGCTCGAAAAGCTCTGTCTAAAAAAAATTGATAGAACTCCACATCTTGTAAAATAAAAATTCTTAAAATATAATTAAATATAAAAGGCCCTCTTGTTCTTTAAATATTATGGTATTGAAGTGAGACGACCTCTTTGAACAATAATCTTGAACTTGAAAGTTCATATTAATTAATTAAACATGAGGAAATTAAGTTGAAAAAGACCACCTAGCTCTAACTCTTAATTACTTACATCTCTAATTAAAGAATATTAAAATATATATATCAAAACATTTTTCTCTTTCTTGGATTTTAACAGTACCCTTCTCATTCAAGTTAGGCGAATTTACCCAAATTCAATGAATATAATTCGCCATAATTTTAAAAATGCATTATAATAAAAATTATAATTCCTATCACATATGTGAGGACTTGACTAGACTATTAGAATTCATATCTACTTCAATAATTTATTTATTATTTATTGAATATGGTTATGTTCTAGCTAGTATGCAAAGAAAAATTGGTCAACATGCAATGAACATATCAAAGGCTCATGTGTATTTTGCATATGGGGCATTGACCAAGGAAAAGACCTAGAAAAAATAGTGAAAAAAATATACATAGCAAATCCTAAGCTTAAACAATTAAGGTCTAATGGTGCAAAAAATATAATGAAAATAAATAAAGTGATAGGAATTAATTAATTAGCTCCTTCTCAAAAATATTTTACTCTACTCGACCTAAATTAACTTTCACTTGATTATATATTTGTTTTTGCTAGATTAATGTAGGCTTGATTGATAATTGTTTAACAAATAAATGTCTTAAAATTTATTTATTTTCCTTCTAAAGAATCATCAAATGACAAAATAAAGAGCTAGCCTCTTTTTCTATTACTTTTTTTCACTATCTTTTCCTCACCATTTCCTTCCCTCTCTATGTTCGACCATCATGAATTCCCAAGGAATAACCTCGATATACCAATTGTCAACCTCGACAAGTAAGCCTACAATTAAGTGCACAACCAAATTTCATGGTTGACAAAATGTTGACCATGAGCTAGTGCCATTGTTCATGGAAATGAACACACCACAATATGTCCAATTCCTACTACTTTCCTCCCTCACATATATCCCATCAGTCATTGTGAGCAACCTGGTCAATGAAATTTCCAACACATCACTACCTTCTTCTTCCTCATATATTCGATCCTATCCCCCTTATAAATACCTCCATTTATATCAATCTTTTCTGCCATTAATCTCTTCAATTCCAAACTCACTCATCTCAACTCCCTTCCATCCACTCATGGAGTTCACTGCCTTCCCACAAAAGTAATCATTTAATTATCTAACTTAATCCTTCACTCTATTTGTTTTTTTGGAATTATAAATGTGAATATCTTTTGTCTCTTTTATAATTAAGGTCAATTCATCTCAAGGCAGGGCCTTCATGCATTATCAGAAAACAAGTCAAAATGGGTGGGTAAATTGATAGTGTTTTTGTCACTCTCTCTACTTGTTTTCATTATTTAATCTCATTTTTGTCTTTGTTTTAATCTTGTACACAATATTTTTAGGCACAGCGTGCCAATTAAAGGTTGCTCGCAATGAAAATATGGAAAAGTTTCAAAATGGATATCTGTTTCCTGAGGTAAAATATTCAGAAATATATATAGTTCATTGTTATTTATTTATTTATTTTTGATTATATATACAAAAAAAAAGATTGCAATGAGGCAAATGGTGCATATGGAGAAGTATCCAAATGCCAAGATCATCAGCTTGGGGATTGGTTAGGGCTGGATCGGTACGGTATACTGAATTTTGCATACGAAACCGTATACCGTACCGAAAATTTCGGCATAAAAAAATCTATACCGTTACCATACCGAAAATTCGGTATACCGGAATTTCGGTATACCGCAAATTCGGTATACCGAATATACCGAATTTGCGGTATATTACACCGAAAATACTGAAAATTTTGGTATACTGATAATTTCGGTACGGTATTATACCGAAAATGTTGGTATACCGAAATATCAAAAAATAATAATTTCATACCGATACCGATACCGAAAAATTCGGTACGGTATTATACCGTACCGAAATTTTCGGTATATCGAAATTTTTGATATGGACGATAAATATCGGTATGGTATCTGCAGTATACCGAAAATTCGATATTTTTTCCCACCCCTAGGATTGGTAACACAACTGAGCCTATTCCACTCCTCATAGCATCTGCTATGTCTGAGGTACACTTAAAGAAATTTCAGTAATTTTTTTCTTTCTGAAATATAATTAAAATCATTGTCTAAAATTCTAGAGGAAATAATAACTTTGGTAAAATATACACTTTCAGTTTTCTTTTATGTTTTCAGTTTTATATTTATCAAATTAAGGTGACTAAAGCATCTCTGACTTCTTTGGGATTAAGTGAATGAGTTCATAAAACAAAGAGGGAAAATTATGGGACAATAACAGAGGTCAAACTGAGAGAATAAGGGCTGTGTCTATTGACTTGTGTTCTTTGGTCGCTAGATTTCACTAAAAATTGTCTGTCAGAAATTTTTTTTCTTAATTTCTTTATCAGATCAAGGAAACATGTTTTATTTGCATGAGAAATTTAAGTTTTTTTTTCACAATATATATATACAAACACAATCTTTAAGCAAATTTAGTTTATTTATTTATTTATTATCATTATTATAATTTGTTGCAGTACTCTCATCAACTCTCCACCAAGGAAGGCTATCAAGGATATGGAGCAGAGCAAGGAGACAAAGTAACCAAATACAACTTTACATGGATACATATTTTTTTTTCAAAAGTGTTTTATTTTAATTATTTATTTTTGTAAAAAATGAATACAGGAACTGAGGAAGGCAATTGCAACAACTATTTACAAAGACATGGGCATCAAAGACTAGGGGTGGGAAAAAATATCGAATTTTTGGTATACCGCACATACCATACCGATATTTACCGTTCATACCGAAAATTTCGGTATACCGAAAATTTCGGTACGGTATAATACCGTACCGAATTTTTTGGTATCGGTATCGGTATGAAATTATTATTTTTCGGTATTTCGGTATATACCGAAACACCTATTATATATCCTCTTGTAAATTATTTATTATTTTTAAAATTGATATTGGGTACGGTATTTCGGTATGATCGGTATACCGAACATTTTTATACGATCGGTATGATCAGTATGATCGGTCGGTTGGTCGGTATTTCGGTATGATCGGTATGATCGGTACGGTATACCGAACATTTTGATCGGTATGCATTTTATACTATACTGAAAATTCGGTATACCGAATTTTCGGTATTTCCGGTATACCGAAATTCTGGTATACCAAATTTTCGGTATGGTAACGGTATAGGTTTTTTTTATGCCGAAATTTTCGGTACGGTATACGGTATCGTATGTAAAATTCGGTATACCGTACCGACCCAGCCCTATCAAAGACATTTTTAGAAA
Source organism: Curcuma longa (assembly GCF_044706935.1). Lineage (NCBI taxonomy): Eukaryota > Viridiplantae > Streptophyta > Magnoliopsida > Zingiberales > Zingiberaceae > Curcuma > Curcuma longa. The sequence continues at coordinate 6,856,594 of NC_133876.1, read as the reverse complement.
TGAAGGCACAAGTCACCTTAATATGAACTTTGAAACCATTGAGATAGTGACTACCAAGGAAGTTAAAATTTGTGGAGCCTTGGGGCCTTGCATGTCACTTCGAAAAAAGAACAACTCAGTGACTGATAAGGAAAAAAAGAACAACTCAGTGATTGATAAGGAAATTGGCAATGGTGGAACTAGGGCTGGATCGGTACGGTATACCGAATTTTGTATACGATACCGTATACCGTACCGAAAATTTCGGCATAAAAAAATCTATACCGTTACCATACCGAAAATTCGGTATTCCGGAATTTCGGTATATCGAAAATTCGGTATACCGAATATACCAAATTTACGGTATATTACATCGAAAATACTGAAAATTTTGGTATACTGATAATTTCGATACGATATTATACCGAAAATGTTGGTATATCGAAAAATAATAATTTCATACCGATACCGATACCGAAAAATTCGGTACGGTATTATATCGTACCGAAATTTTCGGTATACCAAAATTTTTGATATGGACGGTAAATATCGGTATGGTATCTGCGGTATACCAAAAATTCGGTATTTTTTCTCACCCCTAGGTGGAACCTATATGTGGAAGATGAACATTATTACAAGGAAAAGCTCAGCTGTAACCCTGGCAGATCCGGTGGCTACGACACCTCCTCATCGACGGCGGCTAGGGGTGGGAAAAAATACCAAATTTTCGGTATACCGCAGATACCATACCGATATTTACCGTCCATATCAAAAATTTTAGTATACCAAAAATTTCGGTACGGTATAATACCGTACCGAATTTTTCGGTATCGGTATCGGTATGAAATTATTATTTTTCGATATTTCGGTATACCAACATTTTCGGTATAATACCGTATCAAAATTATCAGTATACCAAAATTTTCAGTATTTTCGGTGTAATATACCGCAAATTCGGTATATTCGGTATACCGAATTTGCCGGTATACCGAAATTCTGGTATACCGAATTTTTGGTATGGTAACGGTATAGATTTTTTTATGCCGAAATTTTTGGTATGGTATACAGTATCGTATGCAAAATTCGGTATACCGTACCGATCCAGCCCTAACGGCGGCGGGGGGAACAAGGAAGCCAGCTGCAGCAGCAGGGATGGCAGATGCCATGTAGGCGGCGATAGCGGCGGTGGCGGCGGCGGTGGCGGCGACGTTGGCATGGGGGGTACCGGCAATTGCTGCGCAGTTAACGGCGGAATTAACGATAATTCCAATGGTGGAGGCGGCGGCGGCGGAAGCGGCTGCTTCGACAGCAGCAGTGGAAAAAGCAGCAGCGGCATCAGCATTGCCAGATAAAATGACATCCTGTATGGCATTCATGTCACTCATTCCCTGATGATAAAAGTAACAAGTTAATCAAGTTAAATATGTAAAGCATGAAATTTGTAACAAGCTAGGGAAGAAGCAAATAAACTCACAATCTATTATTTTTATTAGCACACAATTAAGGGTGGGAAAAAATACCGAATTTTTGGTATACCGCATATACCATACCGATATTTACCGTCCATATCAAAAATTTCGGTATACCGAAAATTTCGGTACGGTATAATACCGTATCGAATTTTTCGGTATCGGTATCGGTATGAAATTATTATTTTTCGATATTTCGGTATACCAACATTTTCGGTATAATACCGTACCGAAATTATCAGTATACCAAAATTTTCAGTATTTTCGGTGTAATATACCGCAAATTTGGTCGAATATACCGAATTTGCGGCATACCGAATTTTCGGTATGGTAACGGTATAGATTTTTTATGCCGAAATTTTCGGTACTGTATACGGTATCGTATGCAAAATTCGGTATACCGTACCGATCCAGCCCTACACACAACTCACTTTTGTCAACCCTACTCTCAAGATGAACTCGAAGAAAATAAAATTCTTTGTTTTGATCTCTAAAGGGCATTTCACAAAATAAAGGATAAAATCTCATGCATATCTCATGTATGACTCAGAACTACTAGTGTGGTCAGGATCCCAACTTCGCTTAATTAAGACTAGGATCACACATGATACTGGTTAGTGTGTGATCTAACAGTTTCCTATGTTAAATTGCATAAAATTATAACTTGTACTTATCTAATTAAATTTGAAAAACAATGGTATCTTAATAAATTCCTTCAAAGGCAATATCAAACTAAATTTAAACTAAATGGTAGCATCAAAATCAATAAATTCCTTCAAAGACAATATTATACCGAAGGGTATTGTAAAAATTAAACATGAATTCCTTCCAAAGCAACATTAAGCTGAAATGTTAGAATCGGCAAAAAAAAAAAAAAAAAAGGGTTATTGGATTTGGGTTTAAAAACCCGAACCCGTTAGGAATCCATTAAACCCTTCGACGCTTCTTCTTCCTCTCCGTCGGTTACGCACGCCCGACTTCTTCCGCTCTCAACCGACGCCTTTCCTTTCCATTAACCCGATCTTCGCCTTCTTCCACCACAACGCAGCCTCCTTCCACAGTCGACGCCTCTGCCCTCTACCCTGTGTCTGCCCTAGTTGCGATGCCACCCGCCACTTGCTTGTTTCCCCGATCCTGCTTGCTGATTCGTCGCGACGCCATCTGCCGCGACGCATCTGTCGCGATCGCCACTGCCGCGACGCCTCTGCTGTGCCGCAACGCCCTTCTGCTGCGATCGCCTCCTCTACCATCTGCCGACGCCGCCATTGCGAGGACGATCGCGCACGTGGAACAGGGCCGCGACAAAAACCCAAAGCCGTCTCCCTTTCCTTTTTCTCCGTCAGTTCCAGTCGGCGACAAGCCCTGCCTGTTCGAGCCGACGATCGTGCGTGGCGCTTCCTGGGCTTCGCGATTGACCAGCAGTGTTTTCCTTTCTCGCGGTAAAAGAAATCTGTTCTTTTGGGCTCGTTTTGTTTAACAGAGACAAGTTACTGTGTAGTTAGGGTTTCCATTACCTGCTGAGTTCTAGGTTTAATTTGAAGAGTGGTTAGAAATTTTAGAGGTTACGTTAATATGAGATGTTAACTTCGATTTTTATCTTATTAAGATAGAATCAGGTTCAGTGTTATTATTTTTATTGGGTAATATTCTGATTTATTTGAGTATTTTAATATTTCGTGTAGATACTGGTTCGAGTGGAGCACACTGATTTTGCTGACACTCGGAGCTTGGTAGAGATAAGGTGGGTACATTCTATCCTTGGACTCCTTTATTTTCCGTGTGCATGAATAACTAAAATAAAATTGATAGATATTATATGTTATAATGGTTTTCAAAAAGGAGATTTAAAATGATCTTTAAAATACCGAAATAGGGTTAATAATTAAATCATTAAAGGGTAATTAATTGATTTTATTTCCTGTTCACCCATGGGGTTTATCTGGGGGATTAAAATGGGAAAGAGTGTTTTCCAAACTCAAATAGACATTCTGGCTTATTCTTCCGTTGATACATGTCTTTTAATTACTGCTTGATCCTTTAATTCTTATATTGTTGATATTCCGTCCTGTTGATACTTAGCATTACTTGTTGATACTTTTCTTCTACCTGTAAACTGTATGATGATACCTAAATGAATGAATAAAATGTAATCGGAATTGAGTTGGTCGTTTAGACCAAATCGAGAAGATACATATTGAGAATGTAACAATTCTGATAATTGGTGAAAAGATATAACGTGAAATGAGATAAAAGAGAATGATAAAGATTAAAAGGTGTTAACTATGAGCCTAGTTTTATACCAGAGTACTGGATTGTACACTTGAGTAGTGGTGGCTTGAGTAGCTCTCGGTCCAGAGCACGACCGACCACATATTATTGTGGTAGAGCAGGAGAGCGCGGTCAGTGTTTATCTGTCTTCCACCGGTGAGGGCTGTGAGAGAAGCTCGTACGTTAGATAACGTATGCGACACGATATATTCTGAGGAGGTTGATAGCCTAGATATATATATATGAGATCTGATTACACTCTGATGATATTGACTCCTGTTGTGCACTTTTTAATTTATAACAAATGTTGACCCTGATTATAACATGTAATGAGATTATGCTGATAATGATAATTGAAGATAATGATATATTGATATGAATATACATGTTATGTATAAATGGAGAATTTTAATAAAAAACTTAAAGTGACAAAAGAAATATGATTTACTCAAATTCCTTGGCTTCTTAACCAAGATTAAATTCATGCACATCTATACCCACTTAGCCTTTGGCTAACTGTCTGCATTCTTTGGCTTCCAGATTTGCAGGTACAGGTTTGATACTACCTTGGCTCAATTTTCTTTAGAGTTGCTCAGAGACCTTGACGTGCTGCGTTTCGATTTGATTTACCTTAGTTTGTTGTTTTATGTCGTTTGTTTTCCGTTATATGGTTGTATGAACATCTTCTCAGTTATTTGGTCTAAATAATATGTGGATAATTCTGTTAAATTATGTCTCAATTATTGCATTTGATTCCTTTATTATATTGTCACCAAGTGAGGTACCTCCCGGAGTGTGGGAACGACACCTCCGGGACGTGATAATTTTATTGGTATCAGAGCAAAGTTCGCAATTTCTGTCCGTGGGTTTGGGTTCTCAATTTTATTTTTTGGGATTTTGTTTTTTGCTTGAGTCAAGTTGTGTCTCTGAGCTATAGGATTTAGAGGTTTTTTTAATTTTCCTTAATTATGATTAGGGCAGTAGTCGTGCCCGTAGCCGCATCCGGAGTTTGGATGATAGTAGTAGTCGAGGTCATGGTCGTACACGTCGATGTGTCTCTACCACTCAGAGGGTTGATCATCCTGAATATCATTACTCAGAAGAGGACTATTGATGTTAGCTGCCAATGTCAATCTGCTCCTCTAGTTTGTTGTCAATTTGTTTTGTAAGAGTTTTCCATTGCCTGGTTATCAAGGACAGCAATTATCTTATTTTCGACAAGCAAACCCTTTGGTTCTTTATCGGTCATTCTCTTCTTCAGCTAGTGAGGTTGTCTTCGTTTTCCTTGTTGTGGTTAAAACTAGATCTTCTATCCTTAACCTCAGATATTGTTTTGGTATCTGGTAACCAATTTCTACTCCTTCCTTGTCTTAATTGTATTTATCTAAACTGTTTAGTTCCTGAGATCCCTCTTCATTCCCCATTCTTATTGTACTCCATCCTTTCTTGATTAGTTTAGTTTATATAACAAGTTGGATATAGATAATGGCTTGATGGGAAGTGTTAATAGTGTTAGTAGTATAAGGTGTTAGGTATAATTGGATAAAGAATCTTAGCTTGTGGCTGTTGCCTAGGGAAATTAAGAAGACAGAAAGCTTAGTTGTGATCATCTATGGTCATCATTCTCGATGGAGGCCAATAGGTGAGACGTTGACAAGGTCGACTCCAGAGACCACTTGAAAGTCAATGTTAAGATTAATCGTGCTCCCTATGTTGGTATGTTAGATCCCATAACTACGGGAGTTCATTATCATGATGAATCTACGGGAGTTCATTTACTATAGCACGCTAGCATGCAATGTTGTTTTTGGCAGTTAGATCTGCATAATTTGAATAGAAGAACAATTGCATTTTCTCATTTATCAATATGTTCTTGATAAACCTTCAGGAATCTATTGACATGCATGCAACCATAACTACTAAACGAGTTCCAGCGAAGATCCTAATAAAATGTCTCCGTCTCATAACCCCAACAACTCTTGAAAATCTAATGCAGTCAACTCACATCAACATTTACAACTGGAGGCAAGACAAGGAATAAACATAAATGTGCTAATTAGGAATGTAGAAAGTATGTGATAATAATTCTATCTATCAGCATAAGTGAATCAACAAAATTATGTAGAATGTAACTGTCAAACCTCTAACTGGTGTAACAACATCCAACATCAATGACTTACAGATACCATCCACAAACTTTCAAGATCTAAATTGAGAATAAGTCAGCTAACAAAAATCCACTATTACAGCTACACAAACCAAGTCATGGAAAGAAAATTGAATCATCTATGGTTCGCTAAATCCATCAAATTTAAGGAGTAAGACTACAAAATGAGGGATAGGATCCTACAATTCCTACACACTACAGACAAGTACATCAATTGACATCCATTCTACATATAACCCTAACAAAATGATATGAGCACAATTCTCCCACAAGAAACATATAAAGCTCCAAAGCCTATTATGACCAAAGATATTCAATGAAAGAACCATTAATCAAAACCCGTAGTTAATACGATGTTGTAGCTTCATTCATTAGGATTGACTCTGAGTCTTTGGAAAAACTTGTGTTTGATGGCAAATTTTGAATCCAATAATAGTAGTAATGAAGGATTCTACTTTCAATAACAATATTCCTACTCCTGAGTTGAATCATCTAAACCCTATTATCAGCCTCTGTTAATCTGAACCAACATGCAGCTACCCGCCACCTCTCAATTTTACAGCTCCCTAAGATCCAATTTAACAACAAATCAATCTACAACTTGATTGATTTACAATTAATCAAAAAGATTCATGAAAAGGGTTGAGGGTTGCATTAAGCCCAAATGTTAAAATTTTTCTAAATTAATTATTTTGGATCTTAATCCTATTTTTTTGTTTGAGTAGGTAATATAGCTGCATAGAGACCAATGGAGGCATAAGGTTCATGTAGTTGACCCCACATAGGTGGGATAGACCTGAATGATCACCTCAACTAGACTATCTCAAATTGGTCTTTGTTTACCTGAGCTCAGTTTTTGTTACTTCCTTTCTTGCCATGCAATGCAATTAGCATACTTTAGGTACCATGTTAATACTTCCCTCTATCAATGGCAGCCCTCATGCTACACTACTAGTAATTTTGAGACAATTTTTTTTTGTTATTTTTAATTGTATCGAAGTGGGTGCTTTCCACTGCATGAATTTGTTGATACAACCAGATATGCATATGTTATAATTACTTTTCCATCATCAAAATCATGTGGTTGTCTCTTTTTATGATGACACATTGTCTTTGTAACCTCACACATTGTCCATCCCTTCCGTCTGATTCTTATGTTCTTTGGGTTCACACGTAATGGTCAAACTTCTAGATGATTCCGTTGACTAAAGTGATCAATATTACAAAAGAACTCTGTCACGGTTATTATGACAATCTATGTTTGTTGAACACCTATGCAGGTATCAAACATGTGTTGGATCAAAATATTCAACACGATTGGTTTCAAAAAAAAAAACTTATACATGACAGATAAGAGTATCAAGAGTTATCTTGGGGTGTCAGTGTTGGAACAAGTACTTCTCCACCATTCTTACACTCTGTTTGGATGGGGTGAGGGAAGGTTCATTAAGGGCCCATTTACTTGAACGCGCGGAAAAAAAGAAAAGCAGTGGAAAGTTTTCCTCTGTACTCGTCCATCCGTTGTTTACTATTCTAAAATTTTACAAGGGAAGGGAAAGAAATCCGTCAACAGATCAATTTTTGGCCAAAATCAATCTCCTCCAAATCGGACGGAAAGCGAAGGATGGAAAACCAAAAGACACAAATATCCTCTCCTCTTCACTGCTCTCTCTTCGTCCTGCTCCTCTCTACTTCTCCTGCGCAGTCCCGATCCGGACCAGCGAGTTCGCCATCGCAGCAAGCGCGTGCTTCACCCACTCACCCTCCACCGTCCTGATCCGGACCAACGAGTTCACCATCGCAGACCGCCTTGCGTTGAGCCTGTTCGAAGGCGAGGCAGCGGCGGCGGATCCGCCCCTTCCATTGAGGCCCTTGTGGAGGTGGCAGCGGAAGGATCCAGGGTGGGTGGAGGGTGAGCAGAGGCAAGTGCGGCAGGCCGGGGCTGGGGCCGGGGCGGATCAGTTTTTCAAAGGAGGCGAGAGAGCGTCTGGGGGAGGCGGATCGGTTGAGGGAGAAGCGTATGGAGCGGGAAATCGAAGATCCGACGGCGACGACGTGGACGTGCGTGGGGGAGGCAGATCGGTGATGCACGAAGGGAGAAGAAGCACGACCGGAGAAGGGGTATTATTGCCGACGGGGGAAGTGTACCAGGACGCCGTGGACGGGGCCGCGATGAGGAGAGGCTTCGGCGGATAGAGGAAGAGGAAGAGGGTATTTTAGTAAATAAATAATTTAAATTTTTTGTTTATATAAATAAATAATTTAAATATAAGAGATTTATTCACCTCCCTTGTATCAAAGTAAACAAACAGAAGAGAGAAAAGATTTCGTTCCCTTTCCCTAGGGATTTTATATCTACCGTGGATTTCTTTCCTTTCTCTATCCACACTTTCAAGTAAACTAGGCCTAACGGAAGGGGAAGTAAGGGAAAGGGAGGGAAAGGAAGGGGAAGAGAAGTATTTATATTTTTCTTGTTTGGGAGGAAGGGAAGGTTCATTAACGTAACATGTACTATCTTGTTTGGGAGGAAAGGGAAGGAAATGAAGGTTAAATATATAAAATTACAAAAATATCCTTGTTAAAATAGATCTACAATAATTTAGAAATAATTGTTCGTTAGGTATTTTATTTTATCTAATGCCTTATAACTATTCGTTCAAATGAGTTCATCAATCAAAATTATAAACTAAATATATAAAATTACAAAAATACCTTTATTTTTTAAAATAAATCTATATGTGAAAAAAATATATATAGCTCATAAGTTAACAAAAATTAATATTTACAATTTAAATAAATAAAAAATTAAAAAAATAATAAGTAGATATATAAAAAATATACGAAACACAAAATTTGTACACTTTGGTACAATAAAAGATAAATCAACATTTTTATATATATTTTTATAAAAATTTACTGATGTAATAATTTGCGACGAAGGTCGACATTGAGGAGTGCGAGTGATGAGATCCTGTGACGACTGCGTTATGTGACGAGGAGCAACGGTGCAAAAATCTAATAGATAGTTATTTTAATAATTAATATTTAAAAATAAGGGTAAAATTGGAATAAATATGTTTTAACATTTCCTTCCCCTTCCTTACACCCCAAATCGGAGTGTAAGGAATTATGTCTATTTATGGGCATGCAAGGGGAAAACTTACCCTTCCTTCCCCTTCTCTCCCCTTCCCTCACTTCTTTACAAACAAGGTTTTACAGTGATCAACGTTAGAACAAGTACAGATCGAAAGGAACCAAGGACTTATCGCCCAAAAAGCAATGCAACAACGAGATTGCGAGACATCGAAGCAAAGACGACCAGATCTATGAATAGGGCTGGGTCGGTACGGTATACAATTTTGCATACGATACCGTATACCGTATCGAAAATTTCGGCATAAAAAAATCTATACCGTTACCATACCGAAAATTCGGTATACCGGAATTTCGGTATACCGAATTTTCAGTATAGTATAAAATGCATACCGATCATATCGAAAAATGTTCGGTATACCGATCATACCGATCATACCGAAATACCGTACCGACCGACCGATCATACCGATCGTATAAAAATGTTCGGTATACCGATCATACCGAAATACCGTACCCAATATCAATTTTAAACTCAATTAAAATAATAAATAATTTATAAGAGGATATATAATAGGTATTTCGGTATATACTGAAATACCGAAAAATAATAATTTCGTACCGATACCGATACCGAAAAATTTGGTACGGTATTATACCGTATCGAAATTTTCGGTATACCAAAATTTTCGATATGGACGGTAAATATCGGTATGGTATGTGCGGTATACCGAAAATTCGGTATTTTTTCCCACCCCTATCTATGAGTTGAGGGAGATAGGAAAGGACGAGCGGTACCTGAAGGCGTTGAGGCGGCGAAGCTTGGCGATTCTTGAGGCGACAAGGCGGACAGCGTTTCCCAAAGCTCAGCGATTCTTTAGGATTTTTTATGAGGTGGACGGACGGCGAATCACGGATGGGATACGTAACATGCGTTTATGAGGTGGACGGACGGCGAATCAGTATAGTATAAAATGCATACCGATCATATCGAAAAATGTTCGGTATACCGATACCGATCATACCGATCATACCGAAATACCGTACCGACCGATCATACGATCATACCGATCGTATAAAAATGTTCGGTATACCGATCATACCGAAATACCGTACCCAATATCAATTTTAAACTCAATTAAAATAATAAATAATTTATAAGAGGATATATAATAGGTATTTCGGTATATACCGAAATACCGAAAAATAATAATTTCGTACCGATACCGATATCGAAAAATTCGGTACGGTATTATACCGTACCGAAATTTTTGATATACCAAAATTTTCGATATGGACGGTAAATATCGGTATGGTATGTGCGGTATACCGAAAATTCGGTATTTTTTCCCACCCCTATCTATGAGTTGAGGGAGATAGGAAAGGACGAGCGGTACCTGAAGGCGTTGTGGCGGCGAAGCTTGGCGATTCTTGAGGCGACAAGGCGGACAGCGTTTCCCAAAGCTCAGCGATTCTTTAGGATTTTTTATGAGGTGGACGGGCGGCGAATCACGGATGGGAATCGCGATCCCATCCAATTTTTTTTGGTTTTTTTAGTTTTTCAGTTTTTTTAGAATTTTTTTTACTGAATGAATGAGGGTTTTTTTCTTTTATTTACTAAATTGCCAAATGAGAGTTTTTTTCCCTTTTGTTTACTAAATGGATGAGATTTTTTTTCTTATATTTACTTTTATGGTTTAATTAAAATGATCAACCTTTGAATCTATCAAAAATAAAAATTATAAAAAATATTAAAATTTTTAAATTTAAAATTTTTTTATTCTTATTTAAAAGAGTGAGAAAGTACAACCCAACCAATTTTCAATTGAATCCTAACCAGCTAATTGAATTCAATTGATTTCTCAATTGAATCTAAATCAACTGATTAACTCCAATTTTTTATAAGCTGGTTTCAACTTTAGGTAGGGTCAAGTTCCCTATAACTGGACCAACCAAACTTAACTTGAACCCGACACTTCAACAGATCCAATGATAGTCCAACAATAATCCGACCCACCCTAGGATCCAATTGGATCCTATTAATACAACAAGATTAATTAGTTGTATTAATCAAATAATACAACTAACCAAAACCCCTATTTATCAATTTGATCCACTTCTATCCTAAATCAACCTAATCACAACTAATTCTGTAACCTCAGAATTGGACAAGACCGAACCCATCAAAACCACACAGGGTAGGCCAACCTCACACAAAAAAATCAAGCATCAATCCCTTTTCAACAGGCAAGGTCAATCCAACATCCTCACCCTTTCGAATTCAACAGAACAGTCTCACCAATCTCCTCCACGTTGACCAGTTCCAACACAAACCCAATCCTAATAATATCTACAGAACAACATACTTACAATAATCAACTATCAAAAGTTTTACCTCAGATCCAATTGCCCTAGCAATCTGATCAACGAGCAACGAATGATTCCGGCCCACAGTCACTTGCCGCCGATCAATCTAAGGAAAATTGAAGGATCTACCGGCAGCGTCTTTCCCTGCAAGACCAGAGAGCAATATATGGGGAAAGAAACGATTAATGAAGGATTCCGTGGAGACACTAATGGAAGGTCCGCCCTAGAGAGCGGAGTTATAGTGGTGGAGTTTTACATCCCTCCTTTATTCCTGTTAAAAAATGAATGGATAAAATTTATTTTATATATATAGTCTTAGTCTTGGAGGCGCGACCGCCTTCTTAATTTCTTTCAAATATGATCCTCGACCTACCATTCTTACATTGATCTTTTCCTTATTATCTCGCTTTTCCTTTAGTCGGACCTAACTTAGACCTCTTATTGAACCAGGCTTCACCTCTTGTCTCACAGGCTTGATCTCTTATTGGACCTGACTTAAAGATGCTATTTTGAGATATTTTGATATTGGTATTTGTCATCTCCCTATCTAAGTTTTTTTAAGTTTATATATTTATATATAGAGAGAGAGGTTTGATATATTATATATATCGACTTATATTATACAATCGTGAACACCTAATATAAAATAATTATTAAAAAAATTACTTTTTTAAATTTAAATTTTAAATTCTAAATCTTAAATTAAAAAATTAAAAAAATTAAAAAATTAAAAAAATATTTTATACTGGATGCTCGTGGATATAGAATATAAATGTAAAATACCTAATGTTAATTTAAAAAATACTTTTTTAAAATTTTTTTTAATTTAAAATTTAATATGTAAGTATTCTAATGCTTCAATAATTAGTTTAACAAGAATGATAATGACATCCATGATAAATTGGTATGCGAGGCCAGCGGAGGCAGTGGAGGTCGGCGCCGGAGTGGCGCGGGTGCAGATGTGGGCATTCGTGGAGGCGGTGGAGGTGGCGTGCGCCGCGCAGGCGGGGTGGGTGGTGGTGGACGCTGGGATGAGAGAGGAGGTGAGGGAGGCAGTGAGGGGGATGGTGGTCCCGGCGTATAGGGGGTTCTTCTACCAGCGGTGGAGGGCGGCAGTGGAGGAGGGCGAAGCAGCGAAGTTGTCGCCCGAGATTGTGCCCCAGCGGCTCGCGGGACTCTTCTCCAGTTCCGACGAAGCTGGTTCCGGTTCGTTCCTCGAGTTATCAGCTCGGTTCGGAGTCCCTTTCATCCCGGTCCGAAGCGTCGTCCATGTCCCTATAAGATCTAGGCCGTTGCTGGTAACGAGTGTAAGAACTCAACGACTGATTCTTTTTCCTAGAATCAATGTATTATTTGTCTTTTGCTCGGTTTATGAAGTCGCTAATAAATTGTAATGGAATTTACATAAAATAATTAAATTAGATTGCATTCTAAATATAATTTTACAAATACTAATAAACTCCCTAAAAATTTAAAGTTAGATGATATATATATACGTACTATATAAATAAGTTAATTCATCGACATGTCCAAATATTATCTCCGTTAAATATATTTTAAATTTATCTAATTATTTAAAATTATTGAACAATTGCATCAACTTATTTATAAAGAGTTGTTAAGCGTTATTGATGATAATATCAACGTAGTATACGTACACCTCTCAAAAAACTATTTTTGAGTTTTAAGTACTATATATTAATATTCCTCCTCGGTGAGAGGGAAAAAAATCTTAATAGTTATTAATTATTATTAGTTTATTACATGGTCTTCTTTGCCCTGCTTCCAAATTGAATGGCGCTTTAGAATTTTTCACCTATATATATAGTACTTAAAATTCAAAAATAGTTTTTTGAAAAATTCTAAAGCGCCATTCAATTTGGAAGCAGGGCAAAGAAGACCATGTAATAAACTAATAATAATTAATAACTATTAAGATTTTTTTCCCTCTCACCGAGGAGGAATATTAATATATAGTACTTAAAACTCAAAAATAGTTTTTTGAGAGGTGTACGTATACTACGTTGATATTATCATCAATAACGCTTAACAACTCTTTATAAATAAGTTGATGCAATTGTTCAATAATTTTAAATAATCAGATAAATTTAAAATATAATTAACGGAGGTAATATTTGGACATGTCGATGAATTAACTTATTTATATAGTACGTATATATATATCATCTAACTTTAAATTTTTAGGGAGTTTATTAGTATTTGTAAAATTATATTTAGAATGCAATCTAATTTAATTATTTTATGTAAATTCCATTATAATTTATTAGCGACTTCATAAACCGAGCAAAAGACAAATAATACATTGATTCTAGGAAAAAGAATCAGTCGTTGAGTTCTTACACTCGTTACCAACAACGACCTAGATCTTATAGGGACCTGGACGATGCTTCGGACCGGGATGAAAGGGACTCCGAACCGAGCTGATAACTCGAGAACGAACCGGAACCAGCTTCGTCGGAACTAGAGAAGAGTCCCGCGAGCCGCTGGGGCACAATCTCGGGCGACAACTTCGCTGCTTCGCCCTCCTCCACTGCCGCCCTCCACCGCTGGTAGAAGAACCCCCTATACGCCGGGACCACCATCCCCCTCACTGCCTCCCTCACCTCCTCTCTCATCCCAGCGTCCACCACCACCCACCCCGCCTGCGCGGCGCACGCCGCCTCCACGAATGCCCACATCTGCACCCGCGCCACTCCGGCGCCGACCTCCACTGCCGGAACCTCCGCTGCTACCTTCCCCCACGACACCCTTTCGTAATTCGCTGCATGCTGCCTCGCTTTCGCGGCGTGCCGCGCCACCCACTCCTCGCCTAATAAACCCCTCAGCCGGTAGTGGCGGATCGTGTTCACGATGTACTGGAGGTTGTTCGCTAGGAAGAGGAGCAGGTGAATCCCGCCACCCGGAACGATCACCCAGGGGTCTCTGTGGGCTGGGGGGGCCATGGCCCCCCCCGGGTCCCTTAATTAACTATAAAAATATTTATTTTGTCTCTATTGAATTTTCTTTTGGCATATTTCAATGAGCCAAGTGCTAACGCTAAATGAATGACGTTGCTATTGAAATAAAGGACGTCTCCTACATTTTCAGCTTATATATCTACATCTATATTCTTCTACACCAATTTCTGTTATTCATTTTGAATTTCAGTAATGAATTAAAATTACTATCATGTAATCTTAAGGTCATGAATTAATTCGAGTCACGAAAATAATCTTTTACAAAAATATAAAATAAAACTGCAAACAATTAATCCAATATAATCTGATCCTTCCTCAGAATCCCGCATTGATAAGAATTTTATATACCGGACTATCCTTTCATTTAATAATTTATAGTGATGTCATTAAATAACTTATATTTTGCTATGTTTCAGAGTTATTAATAATTAAACCTCTTGTTAGGCTAATGGCTAATTGAAGTTCCAAGAAGGCAATAGGTTTTCAGGGTGGAGTCATGTTTAAAAGAAATACATGGGAATAGGAAATTGGTAATGTGTATTGATTGATCTTAGTATGCATGATGATTTAATTTATAAAGATAATTTGCCAGACACAATAGAAAGAGTTGACAGAAGACAAATATAGCTTTGTCAATAAAAAAATTGGACTCTTACTAACCACTATTGTTAAGTGTATTAGTTGCAAAATTAAGATTATCTACAACACATGAAGTTCTAATTAAACAGATGATAAACACTGTATTGTAGAGGTTACATACCTTGCAGAAATTTGCTGACTAAAGTGGAATGAATCTCAAACAGGAGAAAACGAAGCATAAGAAGCAGATCGATATCTTAAAGCAAATCTGTTACATTATTTACATTATGTTAGTGCAGCTACATGCGTTAAAACATTTACCTTGGCTGATAAGTTCTCCCATAGTGATGATGTAGTTTCTCCCTTCCAATGCCAAACTATCCAGCAGCTAAATTACATTGAAAGGCACCCACTAATACTGGTTGAGGCTTGATCTTCTCCTTTCTAACAAATTGCCCCTTCACACGAGGACGCTGTTCTGCAAGTAATTTTCTGCTCTGATATCGAACCTGTCGAAAGGTTTCCAAGTGAAGTTAACTTGTAGTTTTGCCTTAAACAAGAAAAATAGAAAAGCACAGTTTTCTTTGCTGAAGTGAATCTGTTTCTCTATATTTAAATTCTGTAGGAGAGATCATTGAGCATAAATTTGTACCTTCTTCTCAAAGCATCTTTCCTTCCTCTTCAAACGGAATTTGGTCAAGGCTATTTCTCTTTCGGTTAAACGTTGGCAATCTGCCAGCTTTGTTCCATCTTTGCACTCGTCATTTATGTGCCAAGAAACATTCATCATAGGAATATCTCCGGCTCTGGCAATTCGACTGGCGCATTCACTGCCATTGAGATGATTAATGCTACTATTGCATGTGCTGCTACCACCACTCTCTTCTACTGCTGATGGAGCATGCCTCTGTTCGTCGAGCTCCATGGTTTCATCCTTCTTTTCTGCCGAACTGCAAGATGAGCTTATACCATTCTTCTCGTTAGCGTCAGCTTGCACAGGGTTGAGGTTTTTTGTGGATTTTGCTGCTTCCAGCAATATTGGTGAACTGGAACTCCAAAGGGTTTGTTGCCCTGACTGCGAATAGAACATCCTTAAAGATATGTCAGGAAGAGAAACGGGAATAACTCGAACAGGATTGCATTGGACTGCTCTTCCATCATGAGCTGAAGATCCCACAGAAGGTGAATTAGTCGTATCTTCCACATTTATTCTGGATTCCTGATGTTTCGGAAGATCAGTAGACTTAAGTCCATCGCTTTCAGATCCTAGATTCTTTTGCTGCAACAATGTTGATATCACTGTTTTGCAGTTGTACCTGCAACAACCAATGTGTTTAATTCTCTACAACATAATAATTAAAACAATTTCCTAACCTCTTTTCGTTTCTTTACAATAAAGCTAATACAAGCTTTAGAGGAAAAGCATCTATAATATTGCACCAAGGTTTTGTTTAGATAAAGTTTGATATGAATATTAAAAGTACAGAAAAGAAACTGAGCTAGTAATGTAAATTTCGCCAGTAATCTATGTATGCACATATGACACTCACTGGCACAGTATTCTAAAAAAGCTAAGACAAGTGGAAGATGTAAACCAAACCAAAAATCAATTTGATAAACCAATAAATTGAATTCTTTAAATCATGCACGTTTTCCTTTTCAAATTTAATGTGCAACAATTGCTCTTTCAAGCTATGTGTGTCTATTTTTTATTTCAATCAATACTAGTAATAAATTTTTTGAGCATGATCCGACCATGAAGATTACCTTCACACAATTTTCGTGCAATGTACAGGCAAGGAATAAAAGGGTACTGTTGTCCTAAACTTTTAAGTCAGCAAAACCATTAAAATGAGGTGCTTACTGTGAGAAGGCTGACAAGCTCGAATGATTCCATGCACTGGATTGCTCACAATCTTTCTTGTCTGATAATGGCCCCTCGTATCTTTTCAAAGGGAGCTCCAAATGAGGCACAAGACTTGACCTGCATGTATCATTTTGGAACAACTCGACATCCTTTGGAGTTCTGTCGAGATGAAGTTTAGGACACTGAGTTTCATTGTTGATCTTGTTGCAGTAAAAAGGTCTGGTATGCATTGAATCAACAGTTTTGTTCACTGTTATAGCAGTAAAATATTCTTTTCAGAAAGTAATTTTACCTAAGGTTCCATAAATTGTAACATAAAGAACTTGAAAAATGAAAAGTACCAATAGCTGCATTTTCATGATTGAATACACCAACAAGTTGTGAATCCGGTCCGTTCTGATTCATGGATGCACCTACTGTGATTGGCAACTTGATCTCCAATTTCTTGCGTGCACTTTCAGCTTCCATGTCAGACCTTGTACATGAACTCTGCACAACATGCGGCAAAGTATGCAGTGTCACAAAAAATTTCATGCTCAACTCTACACTAACATATGATGCTTGGAAGTTGATACATTCAGTTAAAAGATAATTCACTTTCCTTAAATGGGTAATTTTTAACCAAGATTTATGAGAAAAAAAAGGAAATAGTGATTGAAGATATTTATCATCATCATAGTTGTCAACATGAAGCCATGTTTATCCCAATTATTAGAGGTCAATTATCTATTACATTATCTACTCTAATGATTCAGTTTCTCTAATCAACACCAAAAATGAATCAAACTTATGACCTTTGGTAAAAATTATATAGAAAATGTCCTTGCTATAATCTTAACAATCGTTTAATTCCATTTTTTTCTCCTGCTTTCTTTTCATTTTGCATTTTATTTCAATGTAACATCTTTTCCATATACAAATGTTAATAATTAAATAATGTCAAAAAATATTAATAAGTGATCAAATTCAAAGATAGTTCACATATGCTTAAACAATAAAAGTTACTATTGTCAATAATAATCATTTTATTAGAATTCTAATCACAAGCAATATAAACATACATCCCCTGGACCAAAAAAGAATTATGCCATAAACAAAAATCTTACACGTGCATCACTCTCCTGCTTGCTTGATAGTTTATGAAAGCGGAAGCAATTAAATAATCTGCGCGGAAGCAAAAACTGTAAAAAGAAATTGACACGGTTTGTTTTACCCTCCGTCCTTTCTAATATATCGGATTACAAAAACTTTAAGTACAAAGTATAAACAATATTGAATTACAACTTAAGTTTTCGTTATGCTCCCCGGAGGTTGATTTCGGCGTCTCGGTGTTTGGAACAGTAGTTTGAAGCAGGCACAGCACCGACGTCGAAGTTGGAAGTCATTATTAAATTATTGGTAGTCGAAAATCCAATAGATAAATTCTATCAAAAGGAATATTCTTATAACGGAATAAAACAACTGTTCAATTTAAGATGCGGAAGCCATTGATATAAAAGACATAATTGATATAAGGTGTTTATTCATTTATTTATTCTAATCCGCTGTTTGCCCCCCAGCCGCCACACACACCAAACACTACTCCTGCTGCCTCCCGTCACTTAAACCTTTTCTTATCCTCTATCTGCAGTATAAGGAAATGCAACTATAAGCAAAGCTTAGTAAGTACATACCTAGTCTCACAAAACCACGGAAATCATTGCAGGCAACATGAAAAGACTTGTAATTACAAAGACATGTATAAAAGACATTAAGCAAAAACTATCTGAACATGAAAATACTTGTAGTGCCTAGGAAAATTTTCTTAGCTTCTTTATATCTGAAAGTCCATACTTTTGAAAATAGTAAACATATTTAAACATACTTATGGGCCCTGGCGGAGTATCAATGCGCGCATCTCTGATAGAACCCGGGGTAGCTAGCCACCGAATGCTATCAAAGGACTTATCTTATCAGGCGACCTTTGGCCTGGAATTCCTTTCCTTATGGGCGAACCTTTGGCCCGGAATTCATTTTGGGCGAACCTTTGGCCCGATACCCGCCTCTTAAAAGTAAAATACTTTTCTTATACTTCTTATATCATGCAATTTGGAAAGAAACAATTTACACATGCTTTAACATAAAATGATGTCATGGAAATAATACTTTATGCATGCTCTACATACTATGGAGAGAATAAAGAAAACAACGGAGCAACTCATACTGCAGGTGAGAGATGTACTTACCTTCTGCGCTAATTTCCTTACAATTCTTCCGTTAGAGAAAAAAAGATCTCCTCGGCGATCTTCCTATGTCTACGCGTTCTTCTCGCGGAGAGGAGCGTCCTTGTAGAAGAAGTTCTCCGAAAGTCTTCCTTATGATCCTAGGGGGCGAACTCCTCGTTCTTCGGGTTTGGGGCGCTGAGAGGGAGGAGAAAAGAGGGCGACGACATTCTGGGCGAGAGGTGAGGGAAGGGTTTTCGAAGATAATCAAAACCCTTTCCTAAGCCTCCTATTTATATTAAGTGATTCCTAAACCTAACTCGCCGATAAATAAAATTCGGTTCCTTCTTTTTCGGAACAGATCTGTTGGCTTTTTGGTTATTGGAGATATATTAAGAGTTACAGATTCCTATAGGTTACGAGTTCAAATCTCGCCTCGGACACTTTCTTTCTATTTATTTTTGCTATTTTCGCTAATCCAAAAATTCTAGAAAAATATTCTAAAATTCTAGAAAAATCATAGAATATTTCTAAATTCTAATTTTCGGGATATTCTAAACTAATTTTCGGAAAATCCCGCCTCAGACTTAAGTAATTCCAAGATCTAATCTTGCCTATAATTAAAATTCAGTGCTTTCTAGGGGGTTTGCCTAACTTAAAGGATTGTTTTTTTATTTTGGGACACTTAGTCTAAGGCAAAATCTCCATTTACTTATCTTTTAAAAATACAATCTTAAAAAGATATATAGGTACATAATTTTGAAAATCATTTTTGAAAACATTTTGAAATATACTAATAATAGATTTGAAAACATGAATTTTTGAAAAATAAATTTCTTTTTCCTACTCTACTAAACATAAACCTAGTTTTCTTCTAAGTATGCTAAACTCGGATTCAGGTAAAGGTTTAGTAAAGATGTCGGCTAAGTTTGACTTTGACTCGACGTAGTCGAGTACAATTTCTCCCTTAGCAACATGATCGCGTATAAAGTGATGTTTAACTTCTATATGTTTGGTCCGTGAATGGTGCACTGGGTTTTTTGTTAGATTGATTGAACTTATGTTGTCAATTAATACTTTTGTGTTTTTATATTCTAAGTTAAAGTCCGTTAATGTGTGCATCATCCAAAGGAGTTGTGCAACACATTCACCTAGGGCAATGTATTCAGCTTCAGTTGTAGACAGTGCAACACAGTGTTGCTTTCTACTGCACCAGCTAACTAGACAGGGACCCAAGAACTGGCATCCACCGCTTGTACTTTTGCGATCTAGTTTGCAACCGGCATAATCTGAGTCTGAATATCCAACTAGGTCAAAGTTGTTATTCCTAGGGTACCACATTCCCACAGTTAAGGTTCCTTTGATGTATCTTAGTATTCTCTTAACTGCGGTTAAGTGTGATTCTTTAGCATTTGCTTGGTACCTAGCACATATACCTACTGCAAATAATATATCAGGTCGACTTGCAGTTAGGTATAGTAGACTCCCAATTATACTCCCAAATATACTAAGAAAATCTAAAAATAATAGATATATCAATCTATGATTTATAATATTTGTTGGTGCGTCCCGGATGAAAAGTTTTAATGAATGACAATTATCTAAGTTTAGGTTAATAAGATGGATCTCACTTGTGTTGTGAGCGTATAGAATAAGTGAAGTTCTCATAGGTTAAAAGATTGGATGCAAGTAAGGAAAATTTAAGAAGGTTGAGAACCGGATTCTTGGCAAGAAAAAATTTGTGCAAATCGGAAGACCAGATGCAAAACAAGGGAAGTCCAAAACAGTTGAAGATCAAATTCTTGGCAAGAAGAAGTTTGTGCAAGTTGGAAGACCGGATGCAAAACAATGGAAGTCCAAAAAGGTTGAGGACCGAATTGTTAGCAAAAGATGAGAACCTGAGCAGATCACGAGATCGGATACAAGGGTAGATGAAGACCCAGAGGTGAAGAAACTCTAGGCACAAAGTCCAGGGAATAGGAGGTTCATCTGACACCAGGTAATTGAAAAACGAGGGTAGAGAAGCTTAGGCTTGAAGAAAAAGTTTGAGGGTTTAGGGATAAAAATCCTATTTTAGGGTACACCAATCAATTGATATGGTACAACAATCGATTGGTGAGCCAAAACCCTAAACTCTAAACCCAAATTCTAAGTTTTGCAACACAAATCGATTGGTGGGTTAAACCAGAATTCAGGTTTACGCAATTGTTGTATCAATCGATTGGTAAATGCTGGAATTGATTGGTAAACAATTTCTAGCAAACAAAAAGTACTTGAATCGATTAATCTGTTCAACTGAGGGTTGATTGGCAAAGTTTCCTGAGTAAATAGAGGCATCAAATCGATTGGTAGATCGATTGAGCATTGCCAATCGATTGGAAGAGGTTTCTCTAGCAAATAAAAGTCTATCAAATCAATTGACCTATCGATTGGGCACTATCTATAGATTGGTTCAATCAATTGAAATTTAAAATTTGATTAATCTTAGTCGTGGATCTTGAGTCAGTGACCATTCAACAGATAGTCAACGGTCAGCAATTGATCGGTGGGTTATGACAATCGATTGGTGATGGAAAAAAATATAGAAATGACTCGATTTTGAGTTATTTAAAAGGGGTTTTTCCTAATGGATGAGGTTATTGTTCCATTGTAATTTCTGAGCTTACTATCCGGCTCAAGCTTCCATCCATAAACAACCAAGAGAAAAAGAACCGAGTTGAACTTGTAATCTCTTCATTTCTTTTCTCTTGTTGCTTCATTGTTTGTTGAACTTTGTAAGCTTGTTGTAATCCTGTAGTAAGAAGGTTTCTTCGCCTTCGATTTTTGTCCGAAAAGGAGAAAGTTCAATGAAAAAGGATAGTGATGAGTGGGCCCTTGGATTAGTTGTCTCAAAGAGGCGAATACCAAGTAAAATCATTTGAGTTAGCATTGTGTGCAGTGCTTGTGTCTCTTCAAGATTTTTGCTGCTCGTAATCAAGACGATAAGCAATTTGAGCTATTCAACCCCTCTTTCTTCTATCTTGCACGGTCCTAACAATTGGTATTAGAGCAAGGTTGCTTCAAAGACTCACATCCAAAGGAGCAACAACTTCAAGCTACAAAAATGTCTTTGAAAGAGAGCCACATCACTATTCGACCATCTTACTTCGAAGGAAACAACTTCGCCTATCAGAAGAGATGCACGGAGCATTACCTCATGACTGAGATTAACATGTGGTTCTCTATGATTGAGGGTTTTGTTGCACCAACGTCGAAGGATGGAAAATTTTTAGAATCCTCAAGATAGTCTGCTGAACAAAAATGGAAGGCACAAGCTAAAGCTAAATCAATTGTAACTCTTCAATGTGGACTAAATTTGGAGCAAATAAACAAAGTTAGTCCATTCAAGAGTACTAAGGAATTGTGGGACAAGCTCATTGAGCTGAATGAAGGCACAAAAGACTCAAGAATCACAAAGATGGACCTTCTCATAAATCAAATGCAAAATTTCATCATGAAGGAAGGATAAATGGTAAGTCAACTACATGGGAGGTTCAAGGAACTCCTCAATGGTCTCCATTTAGTTGGTGAAAGTGTGGAGAACCGAGATCTCATCAGGTATGCACTCAAATTCCTCCCAAGAAACTCATTATGGTTATCAATGGTTGATGCGTATAAGGTTTCTATGGATTTGTCAATTGTTAAGTTATATGAATTATTTTGTAAACTAAAAATGCATGAACAAGCTAATTCAAGCCACAAGGAGTATGGTATAGCTTTGGTTGCAGGTGAAAAGAACAAGAAGAAAAACAAAGAAAAGAAGATGGAGAAGAAGGAGATTCCTTTTCCGATTCTAAACAAGAAAGTGATAGTGACAATGAGCTATCATCCAGTGAGATGACAAATTTTGTTCAAAAGATGATGAGATGC
The DNA here is from genome assembly GCF_044706935.1 of Curcuma longa. Taxonomy (NCBI): domain Eukaryota; kingdom Viridiplantae; phylum Streptophyta; class Magnoliopsida; order Zingiberales; family Zingiberaceae; genus Curcuma; species Curcuma longa. The sequence continues at coordinate 6,833,717 of NC_133876.1, read as the reverse complement.
TCTCGAAAGTTCAACAAAAAGGATGTTAAGAAGATGTTCAGTGACAACAAAAGAAGGGGTAACTAAAAAATGAAAATGCATATCTAAAATTGCAAGTAGATGATCTTAGAAATGCATTGGAAAAATTTATCTCAAGTTCTAAGTATTTAGACATGATTCTAGGAGCTTAAAGAGATGTTTATAACAAAATAGGATTATGATACAAATCAAAACAAAAAGAAGTTAAAGTTTATGTCCTTAATTAGTAGAAATAATAATTTAAAAATTAAAATTATGCAAGCTTGGGTACCTAAACAATTTATTATCGATGTTACTAGACCCAAAATTTAGATACTAAAATATTTAGTTTATTGCATTTAAGCAGGCATGCACCAAGGGGGCTCATCCAATAATATGGTTTATTGATAGCGGATACTCTAGGCACATGATGGGAGATTCATCAAAATTTTCATCATTCAAGAACAAAAATAAAGGTATTATTTCCTTTGATAATGGTGGTGAACTTATGGTTATAGGAATAGGAGATATTAAATTTTTTGAATAATTCATGATTAAAAATGTCTTATTAGTCAAAGATATGACTTTCAATCTTCTAAGTGTTAGTCAACTATGTGATTTAGAATATAGAGTTGAGTTTAACTCAACTCAATGTCTAATCAAGCATAATGAACTAAACATTATTATGCTCATAGGTCATAAAAAGGAAAATAAAATATTTATCAAGTCGAACTATATGGTATTACTAATGTGTTTGCTAAGTGTTTCATGTCCAAAGAATAAGAGACTTGGCTTTGACATCGAATACTTACTTACACCAACATGAGGAACATCAAACGACTATCAGAGAAAGAGTTGGTGTAAGGATTTCTAAAGTTGAAGTTTCAAATGGATAAGTTGTGTGATGCATGTCAAATGGGTAAGCAAATCAAAGCTATCCACAAAGGTCAAACTATTTTGAGTAGATCTAATGTATTAGAACTATTACACATGTATTTGCTTGATAGTAGTAAGCATGTTTTTTTGAATGGTAGTAGATATTGATTGGTTGTAATAGATGATTTTACTAGATACACTTGGGTGTATTTCTTGAAATATATGGATCATACCTTAGAAATATTGATTATTTTTTGTAGAAGAGTAGAAAATGAGAAAAATCAAAAAATAAATCGATTAAAAAGTGATCATGGATGTGAATTTAAAATTGATAGATTTACTAATTTGTACTTAGAAAATGGATATAAATATGAATTTTCTACCCCTAGGACACTACAAAATAGAATTGTAGAAAGAAAGAATAGGGTGTTACAAACGGTCGCTAATAGCATGTTGAATGAATATTCACTTCATAGCTACCTATGGGCCTAGGCAAAAAAATATAACATGTTATATGCAAACACTACAAAAATATAAGGGATTAGCAACGAATTTTTGCGATGAAATATTTTCGTCGCAAATTAGGGACAAACTTTGCGACGAAAACTAGTTTGGTCGCCAATTGGCAACAAAATCTACGACGAATATTTTTTCATTGCCAAATTGCGATGGAAATAATTTTGTCGCCCAATTCATCGCCAATTGGCGACGAATCCCTGTTTCGTCACCAAATTTAGCGACCGATTAATATATTCATCATAAATTTAGGGACAAATTTTATTTTCGTCACCAAATTTAGCGACCGATTAATATATTCGTCATAAATTTGGCGACGAATTTTATTTTCGTCGCCAAATTTAGCGATCGATTAATATATTCGTCGTAAATTTGGCTAATTTAAGTGGTGGGGTGAAAATTTTAGGGCGACGAAACCTAATTTGTCGCCAAATTCATCGCTATTTGGCGACGAAAGTGTTGTTTCGTCGCCAATTTGGCGACGAAACTCGAATTCGTCGCCAAATTGGCGACGAAACTAGAATTCGTCACCAAATTGGTGACGAACCTTTGATTCGTCGCAAATTTGGCTAACTTAAGTGGCGGGGTCGGCCCGCGCGTGATAAAATTAGGTCATTTGGTGACGAATTCAAATTCATCACCAAATTCGTCGCTATTTGGCGATGAAAGAGTGTTTTCGCCGCCAATTGGCGACGAATCCTAGTTTTATCGCCAAATAGCGATGAATTTGGCGACGAATTTGAATTTGTCGCCAAATGACCTAATTTTATCATGCGCCGCCTGATCCCCTTTCTTCTTCCTCCGCGATTTCTCTCTTCTGCGGTGCGATTTCTTCCTCTCTGAGGCTTCTGCGGCGCGATTTCTTCCTCTCCGATCTATCCGACGACTGCAACGGGCGACGGGATAGAGAGCTGGGCGCGTGGGAGCCAGTACCTTGGGCAGTACCGGCAGGGGATGCGGCACGGCTTTGGGACGTACTGGTTCTACGAGGGGGACAGCTATTCCGGAGAGTGGGTTGGCGGACAACTCTTTGATAAGCTAGTCATGGACTTGATGTTCCTCCCTCTGTTCTGCTACTGGATTAATAGTGACGGATAGAACCCTACTTTTGCTGCTCCTATTAAAAAAACAAAGGTCCAAATGTTTTTTTTTGTTTGCCTCAGCACTGTCGAATTCGATCTTAAATGCTTTTGAGGACCTGGCTTCAGCTTGTCACCTGTGCCCGATGAATGAGTTCTGTTAGGTCTTTTAATTTGGTTCTCACGATGAATGAGTTCTGTTATGAACACAATTTTTGTTGGTTTGCAAGGGTGCAAATATAGTCCCACATCTAAAACACATGGGAAAGATCATGAGTTTAAAAGGATGAAAAGTATCTCCATTGGCATGAGACCTTTTGGGGAGAGCCTAAGAGCAAAGCCATGAGGGCTTAGGCCCAAAGTGGACAATATCATGTCATTGTGGAGATACAGACATCCTTTTGATCCTACAAGTGGTATCAGAGCCCGGCTTGCTCTGAATCGGTGCAACCACCGTAAGAGCCGGGGGAGAATCACGTGCCACTTGTAGGATCGAGTGC
>NC_133876.1:6602428-6830649 GCF_044706935.1 Curcuma longa | reverse complement strand
AGTTTTTGAGAGCTCACTATCTTCCAACAAAGTGGTATCAGAGTCAATGACATCAAAATTCTTTTCTTTCCAATACCCTAATTTATCAAACTCAATTATGAGAATTGGTCACTTCAGAATGAAGGCTATACTCGGATCCAAAGGAGTATGAGATATTGTTGAGCATGATTTTGAAGAGCCCTTAGATGTGGCAACTCTACTTTAAAACCAAAAGGATGCTTTAGAGAAAGAAAGATCAACACGCTCTCACTATCATCCATCAAGGTTTGGCTGATGACATACATGTTCGAGAAGATAGCCAATGAGACAACATCAAAGAAAGCATGGGAGATGCTTCACAACTCTATTATGGGATAAGGTGAAGAAGGTGCGACTTCAAACTCTAAGGGCTGAGTTTGAATCACTCTTTTTATGAAGGAGAGTGAACATATCTCTAACTATTTTACAAGAGTCTTTGTTATTGTCAATCAAATGAAGAGACTTGGAGAAATCGTGTCTGACGTTCAGGTGATTGAAAAGGTACTACATTCTCTTAGCACAAAGTTTAATCATGTTGTTGTTGCAATTGAAGAATTCAAAGATTTAGAGACCATGATCGTTGATGAATTAAATCGATCATTATAGGCTCGTGAAGAAAGGATTAACCGTGGAAAGCAAGAACAATCAGAATTTGTGTTATAAGCAAAGACTAACTTGAAGATTAAAGAAGGGGCTTCTGATAGAGGTAGAGGCCAAGGATGAGGTAGAGGCCAAGGACGAGGTAGAGGCCGAGGTTCAATATATGGCCGTGGTCAAGGGAGAGATGAACAACCTTCTCAGTTTGATAAAATAAATCAAACATTTGTAAGAGGTCATGGAAGAGCAAGATGAAAAGGTAATTATATGAGGTCTGATGATAGAAAAAATAAATCTAAGATTGAATGTTATTCTTGCCAAAAATTTGGACATTATGTTTGGGAGTGTCATTCAAACATGAAACATGAAGAGACAAATCTAATAGAGAACAAAGAAGTGATATTGAGCAATCCTTGTTTCTTACACTCAAAGAGGACTCTACTGGGAAAACAAACACATGGTATCTTGATAATGGAGCCAACAACCATATGACAGATAAAAGTAAATTTGTGGAGCTTGATACAAACAAAAAAGGTTTTGTAAGCTTTGGAGATAATATAAAAATCAAAATTGAAGGCAAAGGTATGATTCTCCTTCAAACAACAAATGGTGGTCATAAAATTCTTTGTGATGTTTATGTTTATTATGCTCCAAAATTGACTAGCAATATCTTAAGTATTAGTTAACTTTTGGAAAGAATTACAAGATTTATATGGAAGATTGTATGCTTTGGTTACGAGATCAAGATGCTAACTTTATTGCTAAAGTGTTTATTACTAAGAATAGGATGTTCTTATTGGACTTGAAGAATTATGTGTTGGTGTCCTGGTTGAATTTGATGTGATCAACCAAGTTAGGTTAGGTCTTGTTGTGGTCTGATCTCACTATCTAAGTGTGCAGGAGCTTAGGATCAAAGGAAGCCAAGTGAAAGATGCAGCGGTCGAGAAGGATAACATGGGGGAGTGTGTTGACAAGCTCGGTGCATCCGAGGGACAAGAAAGCTGCAGAAGAATACACTGGTGGAGCGAGAAGTATGTGCGCGATGCCCGAGGAACGAAAAGCCGGGAGGAAGGACGCTCGAGGGAGGAGAGCGAGTCGGATTCGGGTGAGCCTACCTCTGGTTGGCCAAAAATCACCCAAACAATGTTTATAAAAAAAGTCAATTCTATTGACTTTAACCAAGTCAAATTTGACGTGGCTTCTACATGCGCTCCAACTTTTAATAATCGGTCAAATTAAGGATAAAGATTATCCTTAATCAAGGATGATTTAAACGTTGATAAACGTTTATTTTTTTAAAGGATAATATTTATCCTTTATTAAAGATCAACGATCAAGATCAAATCCTATCTACAATCAATGGTCAAGCTAGATTAATTTGCGTAGGTTATAAATAAGCTTAGAAGCTAAAGAGAAAAACAACACTTCAATTGTAATATTTTTCTTAGCTTCCGTCTTGTGTTATAAACGTCTGTAAGAGGCTTCTCCACCTACAAAGGAGTTTTTGATAGTAAGCTTCAACCACCTTAGCATACAACCACCTAAGTTGTAACCAAGTACATCTGTTTGTATACGCCTCTTACTAGGTTTATTTCATTTAATTTATGTTGGATTTATTTGATTGTTGAAACTAATGTTTATCTTTGTAATGTTGTGCAAAAGATCCAGTTTTATTTACAGGAGCAATTCACCCCCTCCTGCCGGTCCACATCGATCCAACAAGTGGTATCAGAGCGAGGACGCCGCAAAAGGACTAACCGCTAACTGCAGCAAATTATAAGAAAATGGTTGGACCAGTAATTTACCCGTAGAAGTTTGAGGGGGAGTTTGCAGCGTAGAAAAGGAAGATGAAGGTATTTTTTCTACAGATTATGAACTGTCACTGACAATGAAAAATGGGTTTTCAGCTCCGGAAGATAACGAAAGCAAAATCAAAGAACCTAATTCCTGGACCAAGAAGGAGCAAGTGGATGCCATTGCAAATGGTAAAGCAGAATTCCATCTACTAATAGTCCTCCCTGAATAAGATGTTAATCGGATCAAGAAGTACGACTCGACGAAGGAACTTTGGGAAAAGTTCCTGGAATTGCACGAAGACACCTCAGAGGCAAAACTGACGCGATGAGATATCCTTTGAAGCCAACTGACTAACCTCCGGATGGAAAATGGAGAATTAGTTGCCAAGTTACACGTCAAAGTAAAAGAGTTATTCACAAGCCTCAAAAATCTCGACGAAAAGGTGACAAACCGCGATGCTCAAAGGTACGCCCTAAACGTGTTCCCGAGAACCCCGTAATGGACCTCGGTAATGGACGTGTATTATATTTTTAAAAGATTTAGAGGTGAGTACGTTAGAGCAGTTATTTTCTACACTAGAGCTTTATGAATCTCGACATGTAGAAAAGAACAGGAAAACGGAAAACGTCGTGTTGAACACGAGGAAGATCCTCGATGAAGAATCTTCAACGGACGATGAAGAAACAACGCCAACGGTAAGAAATTTATCTAAATTCATTAAAGCTAACCGTTTTAACAAAGTACAGAGAAAGAAGAAACGAACAGTTCGGTGCTACAACTGCAACGAGGAAGGTCACATGAAAGACCAGTGTCCCAAGCTGAAGAACCAATCGAAGAAGAAAAAGGCGTTGAAAGCCACCTAGGACGACACATCTTCCGACGAATCGGAAGTGCAGAAGAATACGCTGTGATCCGGCAAGATAATTACACCTCATCAAGGATAAAATCATAAGACCGGTTCGTTTATAAAGATTAAGAAATATTTGTTATATAAATATTTATTATATAAATATTTCAGAATCTTCCTAAAAAGGGGAACATGTATCTTAGAATATTTCTAAACGGATGTTAATGTTTCGGAAACCAACTGCTATAGAAAGGTAGCCCATGTTATGGGTACAGGTACGCACACATATCTATCCTAATTTTCTCAAGTCATTATACTCTTTCCTCACGTCTTGTTTTAACTTGAGCATCAAAGTGGTTTGCCGGGGCTCAACCCCAGCGCCATTGTAACCCTCTTTCTGAGTGTTTTTCAGGTCCTCTCATCTCTCCAGGCGATTCTCTTCGAGGAGCGTGCACATCAACAGTTCTGAACCAGTGTTTGAACCATCCACGATGTATTGGCCAGAACAAATTGACGCCGTCTGTGGAAAAAATTAAGTCGAGACGCTACGATAGTTAACACCAAAAGAATTAATGACAATCACGACTCCATCAAAAAGAAAAGCTACGACGGATCTTCTTTCTGAATTTTCTCCCCTCAATCCTCCTAATTGCAGCAAAAAACCTCCTCCGTCAACAAGCTAAGTATTCAAAAGTTTATTTTATTTTTATTTCTAATAGACTTGTTAATATTACCTTTTGAATAACTTGGATAACATCTTTATCCGATTATGGACATTTGAAAGAGGTTCTTTCTAGTGCTCCTCCTCCCGCTAATTTAGTGCAACTTTTAAAGCATACGATTCCGATCAAAACCCTATGGCTCCTTGTCTCTCTTAGGCGAAACCCTAACGTATCCTCCATCCTCTTCTCTAATTTCAAATATCCTCTTTTTTAATTTTCTCCCCTAGATCCTTAGGTTAGGATGACAAAAAGCCTTCTCCGAAAAAAAAATATCTTAAGTTTTATTTTCATGGTTAATCCACTCTTGACCACCTTCCTCAACTTCATTGCTGCTGCTGCCGTTCCACTACTTGCTGGATTCTCTGTCGGCTTCCTGCCCACAGATGCTGTCGAAATTTCTCGGAAAGCTATCTCTCGGGGCGTAACAGAAAGTCCAAGAAAGTTGAGGATCGAATTCTTGTCAAGAAGAAGTCCGTGCAGATTAGAAGACTGGATGTAAGGCAAAGGAAGTCCAAAAAGATTGAGGATCGGATTTTTGGCAAGAAGAAGTTCGTACAGGTTGAAAGATTGGATGCAAAGGAAAGAAATTCCAAGAAGGTTGAATACCAGATTCTTGGCAAAAGATGAGAACTCGAACAAATCGCGAGATCGGATGTAAGGGTAGATGAAGACCTAGAGACGAAAAAACTCTAGGCACAAAGTCCGAGGAATAAGGGATTCATCTGGCATAAGATAATTGGGAAACGAGAATAGAGAAGCTTAGGCTTGAAGAGAAGTTTAGGTTTAAGGGTTTAGGGATAAAACCCTATTTTAAGGTTCACCAATCGATTGGTATGGTACAATAATTGATTTTTGAGCCAAACCCCTAAACTCTAAACCCAAATTCCAAGTTTTACAACACCAATTGATTGGGTTAAACCCATAATTCAAGGTTTACACGATTATTGTATCAATCGATTGGTAAGTGTTGTCAATCGATTGGTAAACAATTTCAAAGCTTCCATTTGCAAAATCTTCAAGTAACCAAGAGAATGAGAACCGAGCTAAATTTGTAATCTCTTCATTTCTTCTCTCTTATTGCTTCATCGTTTGTTGAACTTTGTAAGCTTGTCGTAATCCAACTATAAAAAGGTTTCTTTGCCTTTGATTTTTGTCCAAGAAAGAGAAGTTTAGTAAAAGATGATAGTGAAAAGTGGACCCTTGGATTAGTCGTCTCAAGAAAACGGATACCAAATAAAATCATCCGATTTAGCATTGTGTATGGTGCTTGTGTTGCTTCAAGATTTCACCACCTGCAATCAAGACAATAAGTGATTTAAGCTATTCAATCCTCTTCTAGCTTACAACGTTCTAACAACATTCAATTAAATATATGTTTTGTTTTTGAAATAAAACTATAAAATTGTTTTAGAAATTTCTAACGATCGAATACTTTTGATAATGCAATTTTTTTTAATTGCCATATTTGTTGAAAGAAAAATTATAGCTAAATATAAAACATCCAAACAATTTTAAATCAATTACAAAAAATTAAATATAAATAATTCTAAATTCTAAATATATTGATTACAAATTATTTCTAAAATTAAATCAAATAATATAAATTTTATTCATGATTCAATTTATTCTGTATGGTTAATTTCTATGTTACTGATTACAACTTAATTTGAATTCAGAAATACTTAATCACTCTTTATTAGGAGTAATCAGACTTTTCCTTCGAACTTTAACTATAATTAAGGAATTATGCCATTGCGATAGTTTTATGGAAAAATACTTTTACGTTGTCCAACTACTTCTAGTTCATTTGATCTGGATGAACTAGCTACTCAAATTTCACTCGAATCAATTCTAGTTCATCTTGAACCGCTTTCATTTCATCCGAACTGGATGAATTATTTTATTTCGTATTAAAACTTCTCTTCTAGCTCATGCAAATTAGATGAACTCCTTTCTAAGTTCTTTTTCAACTATAATACTAAAATAAATATTTAAAACATCAAGGATATTTTTAGAAAGTTACCAGATGAAAAAACAATTTTTAAGTGTTCCTTTGAATGAGAAGCATTGCTCCCTTCATTATTGTTGGGGAAGGATTCAAATCTAATATTCTTAGTGAAAAGGGGCGAATGAAAAGTAGATAAAATGCGAGGGGTAAAATAAAATTTTCTCACTATATATATGACCGTCTTCGTCCATGTTTTTTCACTAGAGCGAGAGAGAGAGAGAGAGAGAGAGAATGGCACAAGTCGTGGCTTTCGTGGCCTTCGTCCTCATGGCAGCCAGTCTCTGCGACAGTAAAATGACCACCACTGGCTCCCCGACGGACTTCGTCCGGTCCTCCTGCAGCGCGACGCGGTACCCTGACCTCTGCTTCTGGTGTTGGCTCAGAATCTACAAAAACCACACCGGCAGAAAGCAAAGAGGAAACAAACGAGAAAAGGCACCGAGGAATAAAACCCAACGAAAGGAGAAAAGATTTATTGCAGTGAATGAATTTTTCTACAACCTTCGGAGTGCTATTTATACACCAAAAGGGATAAGATGTGACGTCACTTGAGCCAACCAAGTAACACCACGTAAGCCATAAGAATAGGAAAGATAAAAATTATCAAGAAACTAAACGTTGTAAACCTTATCAGGATTAATATTTACTCACATTACTCCCCCTAATCCTGACATGGTTGTAAATCATGAACGCCGAGTAGTTGTCGCATGACAGCTAACTTCACTCCCGATAATGCTTTCGTTAATACATCGGCTCGCTGTTCTCCAGTATTAACGAACTCAACCTCAATCTGTCCCTTTTCAACACATTCTCTGATAAAATGAAATTTTGTATCTATATGTTTGCTTCGACCATGGAATACCGGATTCTTCATGAGAGCTATGGCAGATTTGTTATCAACAAATAACGTTACCGGCTTCGGCTTTACACCGGTTAATTCGCTGGCAAGGCTCCTTAACCATAAAGCATGACAGGCCGCAGTTGTGGCTATCATGAACTCTGCTTCACAAGATGAAAGCGCCACTGTCTTCTGCTTCTGTGAATTCCAGGATACCAGACTTTCATTAAAATAGAAAGTCATTCCACTTGTGCTTTTCCTTCCATCGAGATCGCCGGCTAAATCACTATCCGAGTAGCCAAATATACCAATATCCTGGGGTCCGTTTATGTAAACAAGTCCAAAATAGATTGTACCTTTTAAATACCTGAGAATTTGTTTGACCACCTTGTGATGCATAATTGTAGGTCGCTCCATGTATCTGCTCGTCATTCCGACAGAATATGACAGGTCCGGCCGTGTATGTAACAAATATCTTAGACACCCAATGATGCGCCTATACTCCGTGGTGTCAACTGGAGTCCCTTCCAAGTCCTTATGCAGCTGTGTCTTGGGTTCCATTGGATGCTTTGTGGCATTGCAGTCTGCCATCTTGAAATGAGATAGAATTTTCTTGGCATAAGCTGATTGTCTAAGTAAAATTCGGCTCTTCTGTTGCTCCACTTCAATCCCTAAGTAGTAGGAGAGAAGACCCAAATCACTCATCTCAAATTCTGCCATCATTTGTTGTTTGAACTTGTTGATGTTTTCTGTGCTACTTCCTGTCACGATGAAATCATCGACATATACTCCAACTGTTAAAATTAGCCCTCAGTGTCAATTCGGATTGAGTTGGACTCGAGTTGGACTCAAGTCAACTCAGATTGCATGAGACTCGAGTTGGACTCAAGTCACACAAGCCAAATTCGAATTTGATTAAAAGGTTATCATGCATGAGATGCATGATCATTAAAAAGCTGCATGATCTTCCTTAAAAGAAGAGAAAGATTGTCATGCATGAGATGCATGATCTTCATTAAAAGAGGAGAAAGATTTTCTGCATGAGATGCATGGGAATTAATAAAATATTAATTTCAGAATTAATATTATATTAATTTCCCCCTTCATCCATTATATCTCATAGTGGGATATAAAAGAGGGTGAGAGGCTCTTGATGAAAGGGTTGTTGGATGCTCTTGCTCTTCCTCTTCTTCTCTTCTTCTTCTTGGCCGAATCCTCTTTGTGGCTAGCACCACAGCTGGGTTCTTCTCCATATCAGTGTTCGTGTGGATACCGTGGAGGCACGAACGTACTGATCGTGCTGAGATCCGACGACCTTGAAGGCAAAGAGTTGCTGTCAGGATTGTGAAGGGCACGCATCGAAGGTAAACTCGATTCTAGTAGGTAGAATCGTCAAACGAGTATGTTTTTCGCATGGATCTTCTGGAGGGATCCTGTTTTCCGCTGCGTTATATGCGGTTTAATCGATTTTTCGCGCATATAGATCCCAACACCAACAAGTATACTTACTTCTCCTTTACGCCTTGTATATACTGCATGTTCTTGCGTACATCTTTTGAAGCCAAGCTCTTCTAGATCCTGTTCAGTCGCATGTTCCAGGCTCGTGGAGCTTACCGCAGTCCATAGAGGGCCTTGGACAATTTGTACACCTTATGTTCTTGATTTTGTACCTCAAACCCTTCTGGTTGAGTGACATATATTTCTTCTTCTAACTCTCCGTTGAGAAATGCTGACTTCACATCTAAATGGTGTACCTCCCAGCTTTGATTTGCCGCAAGCGCAAGAATGACTCGATGATGTGCGTAGGATGTATACCTGTTTTCATGCTTTATTTGCACATCTTTCTAAGTTTATTGTTCTATTCTTATGTATATTGCATCCCATATTCATGCATTTAGGCATATATTTTACATTTCCTAGTTCGGAGATCTGCTCGTGTTTTTACATGTTTCAGGATGGAAAATGGAGCGAAAACGGCGCAACGGAGAATTATTGAAGATCAGGCAAGACAGGGCCGTGCCTCAAAGGCACGGCCATGTCTATTCAAGCTTCTGGCCGTGTGTCAAAGGGCACGGGCGTGTGCCAAATCCCCTCAGCATCAGCCAGAGGCCGTGCCTCAAAAGCACACCCGTGCTTCAAAACAGAACCAAGCCAGTTCATGGCCGTGCCTCCAAAGCACGGCCGTGTCTTCATCCTGGAGCAAGCCTCAGCTGAAGGCCGTGCCTCACAGGCACGGCCGTGTGCAAGAACAGAAGCGCCCAAGCAGCTGGCCGTGCCTAATAAGCACGGCCGTGTCCCTCATTCCAGCTCCAGCCAGTGTGTGGCCGTGCCTCCCAGGCACGGCCGTGCCATCAAACAGAAGAGGGACCACTCTGGGCCGTGCCTAAGAGGCACGGCCGTGCCTCTGATCCGAGAACCCACAAGTTCAGGCCGTGCGCAATGGCTTTCCATAGGTCCCGAGCTCCAGTACTGGCATGTCCCGGTCCCGATAAGGCGGAAATGGGTCATTGCCCTGGAGCCCTCAGGCTGAGATGAGAGTGGACAGAGAAAGAACTCACTTAGCTCTCTCCTCCTGTAGCCAAATATATATACAGGGCCGCACTTACTATAATATAAGTTCCGGGCCGCCTGTATATAATATAAATTCCCCTCTTGAGTCTATAGACGGGCTATCCGAACTCTCTCTTTCCATGGGTCCCTACTAGATTTTTTGGGGCCTAATATAAAAGTAAGCCAATAGCCTTTGGGGCTATTTATCTCCTTTGGCTTAATTTATATTTTATTTTGGCCTCAATTTACTATATTAGGGGCATTTTCCCCTTCAAATCTTTCATTGTGGACTAGACTTGAATTCTTTCATTGTAGACTAGACTTGAATATGGCGTTCTGACTTCTGAGTCTCAGATTAAAAACTACCGCCTCGTTCTCACTCTCACAATCTCCCTAAATTACGGCGATCCTAAGCAAGAGTCTCACATTGCTATTAAACTACGAAGGATCTCTTTAAAGCGAGCGTCCCCTACAAAGGAATGAGTCTCCGCTTGCACAGACATCCCGAGGGACGAGAGAAGCTCAGTGCGCGACATTCGCTCTCACCTTTTAATGCGTACGTACTCCCTTTAAATTAAAACGATCCCAGGTAAAGCACTTTTGATCTACCCTCTGCCCTCTCGCGTATCCGCTCGAGCTCTTTCATACCCTCCCCCTAAATTAGAAAGAATAAATATAGTAAAACTCCACTTATCACATTATATTTATTTTAGGCGGGGAAGATAATGCAACTCTCAACTAATAAATTACTAGTATATTCTATTTTTGCTTTTCCATTTTGTTTATACTCTTATATGGCGTTCTCCACCCCTATGGGTCTTGAGTTCCTTCATTTTTCTTAGTGTGCTCGAGCGCCTCATTCTCATTCGCCCCTAAGGTTGGCCCTCTCGCATGCGCTTTCACTATTTAAGATCGAGTAGTGAATGGACGCATGAACTCTACTAAACTGGATCTCTCTTTCGAGTGCTAAATGAGATTAGCTCCATCGGGAAAAGAAAGCAATGATTAAGTATTAAAAGGAACTCTTCTTCATTCCATTCCGTCTTGCGTATTTGCTTGCTTTAATATTTGGATGAAGGACGAGAAGGCACCGACTTTCTGTATTTGCTTCGCTATAGTGGGCTTCGGGTATACTCCCGCGAAAGAAATTCCTTAGTAAGTGCAATTTCATTTTGCTGTCAGATCAGAATTAGGAATGATAAACGCTTAAAGGCACAGGGCAGATAAAGGGAAAGCCCCTATGATAACTCCTTCACTGTCAGGGCAGATAAAAGGGTGCAAACCTATTCTCTATATAAGAGAAAGACTGAGTCGAGCCATCTGTCATTATAATTGCCCCAACTTTCTTTCGAGCCACCCTTAAGGATGCCCCATCCCTTCATTATCTTAGTTAGAGCCATTAAGAACGAATATTGAAACTCTTTTTTAGTCGTAAATAGCCCCAAAGGCTATTTCTCTGCCTCAAGGAGATAAATAGCCCCAAGAAGATAAATAGCCCCTTTGGCGTAGACTAACTGTATATAATATAAGAGTTGTACCTCGGCTACGCAGAGGCATATAAATAGCCAAAGGGGCTATTTACGACTAAGTAGAATAAACCATCTTACTAAAATATAAAGACCTCTGCTATGCCCTTTGTGAGTCGAAAATAGACCCAAAGGCTATTTATATGCCTCTGCGTGGCAGAGGTACTTATCTTATATTATATACAGTTAGTCTACGCCTTTGGGGCTATTTATCTCCTTAGCCTTTGGGTCTATTTTCGACTCAAAGAGGCGTAGCAGAGGTACTTATCTTATATTATATACAGTTAGTCTACGCCTTTGGGGCTATTTACTTTGTCGGAATTTATATTTATTTTAGGACAGTTAATTTTGCCCTTGCTTTAGCTGTCAGCTCTCTCTGCTTCGCTTGCATTGCTTTAGCTCTCAGCTCATTCTAATGAGCAGCAAATTAGAGTCTGTAGTGAATGGCTCAAACAAGGGACGAGCGGCTGCTCAGTGCTCCGGCGGCAGCGACGTGTTCAATGAAGGAGCATCGGCGACGTGGAGAGCTAGAGATCCCACTTCTACGAGTACGAGTCTAGTGCAAGCTTCGTCTTATGGATTCTTTGGTTTGCGCAGTTGTACAAGGTGCAATCTTAATCAATAATTAGGAGCTCCTGAGCATTATATAGATTATTTCTAAAAGTCGTCTGAGATTTTGATGTGTTTTGGTCAGTCACTGTTCTGACTTAAAGAATGGAAGCTACCGAGAGATTGTAATTTGAAAGCACTACGTCTATCTTATAATACCTCTTAGTGAAGATTCGGTCTTTCCTTTGAGCTGTTCCGGATCCTGGTGGATAACTGGTTTAGGTTCTCACTTTCAAGTAGTGACCCTTCTTGGTTCTGGTCTGCTTGGGCCTTGGTTGCACGGTCAGGTACGTGAGAGCGCCTGGCTTTCACTTTCGTGGCCTCGGGTTCGCTCCTTTGGACTCCTGGATCATTATCAACGGTAGGCTTTGTAGAAGGAAAGCACCTTTCCGCATCAGTGGTCTCGGCCATGGGGACTGCCCTTTGCTGATCTAACTGCTACCGGCCCAGTGCTTAAGGGAGTGGGTTTAGTAAAGTCAACAACTTATTAGCTTAAGTGTTCCAAATAAAGAGGATAGACTTATAATAAGAATAATGCCACAAATTATAGAAAGTGTATTTTTTAGTGATTTCCATTTTTACAATTTCAATCTCTTTTTCATTTAATATAAAGTAATGTTCCTTATAGTGTAGTGACAGATCCTTAATCTAACTTTAGAATTTGCTATATCGCGTATCGCGTCATTCTCATTCGCCCCTGACTTGAACTTTATAAAATCCTATCTTTCCCTCTTATTCTTTAATTTATAAGTTTACTGGACACTGAGAAGCATATTTCACTGAGCTATGCCTATTTCACATTCACTTAGATCAACATTCTAATCTCCAAAGCAAAGGCTCTCGCTTCTAAATGGGTTTCAAACGCATTTCCAGCTCAAAGATGACCTTCTAATTTTCACTATTTGAACTTTCCTCTATTAACTATAGAATGCACCTGATCTCCTTTGCTACCCAAAGGGTTGGATTTGGATACTCATTCCCTTATGAAGATTGAAATTTATAGCTCATAATTACATAATCTAAAGAAGAGATTCAAAGACTCATCTAAGAAAGACATTATCTCAATAAGAGATGAAGTCGTATCTAATCCACTATTGAATTAAAGAAAGAAATGAAAGAGAAAGCGCGAAAGTACATGAGTTCAATTTCCGAGAAAAGATAAAGAGAAGCATTACGCTTCACACATGCACCCTGGAATAGATCATTCCAAAAAGGAGCAGTAATTCCTCTTTATAGAGAAAGCAAGGCCCAGTGGAGCTTCGCAATAGTGGGCTGCGGTCCCTAGAAGGCCGGTCAACATGGCTCAAATGGAATGATAGCTCTAGAGTGCACTCAAGGTGGGGAAGTCTTTCCGAGATGTGGAACAGATGCATATCTTGAGTCTGGGAGTCAAATGGAAGACCCTAGGAACCCCCTACCCTTTCCCGAAACGAGTCTCCTCCTTTCTTGGGTAGTGCTTTTGGAAGATTTTGAATGGAGGAAGAATTTTATAGATTATTCGTAATGTCTGAAATAAGAAGTTTCTACCATCTCTTTATGTTTCGGGGCAGAAGGTTTTGAATGTCATATGTCTGAAGTGCCGAGCAGATCGAAAGTATGAATGGGCATTCACTACTCTTGCTGAGAAGTGAATAATCCTTATTCCTTATTTTACGCGCTAGAAAGACTTGAATCGAGAGAGAAAACTGGGATAAAGAGATTGTGCTGATGCGAGAATGGTTCATTAATAGCATGAAGTCAGAATCATGGCTAAGTGATCCTACTCACATTGCACCCAGTGCCCTGGTAGTTGGGGTTGAAGCTTTCTTTCA
The DNA here is from genome assembly GCF_044706935.1 of Curcuma longa. Classification (NCBI taxonomy): domain Eukaryota; kingdom Viridiplantae; phylum Streptophyta; class Magnoliopsida; order Zingiberales; family Zingiberaceae; genus Curcuma; species Curcuma longa. Next base: position 6,817,326 of record NC_133876.1, on the reverse strand, counting down.
TATGGAATAACTAGTGAATGAGAACTTGATTGTACTGGTCTTTGAATCGTTAATTCTTTTTAGCCGTAGGGTCGAGTGAAGAGACTTATATAGTATTAAAGCAATTTATTATACTACATACTCAAATTTGCTGAGAGGAATGGCCGAGTGCACTTAATTTGAGTCTCCGCGAACCCTTAGCTTTCTAATGAATCTGAATGCCCCTCGTTCTTCTCTAATACGGATCTGGTTCATTAGTTTATGCAGCAGTTCTAGGTACTAGTTCATAGGAGGAGAAAGACCCGCGGTACATACAAATTCTTGTATAACATACGTTCCCTCCTCTATCGGGTCAGTCACTCCCGTCTCCACGTGGCTCTCGCTCTTCCCTTTAGTAGTGAGATAAAAGTTGAACTCCCCGTAGCAACTTGCACTCGCAAAATTCTTATTGTCACGATCTAATTCGCACGAGATAATGAGGGTCACGAATGTCCTAGTGGAGGAGCGAAAAGAATTAAGCGCGAGAGCGACGAGCTAATATAATGACGCGCTCCACCTCTTTCTATACTATATTCGAGGAGCTCAATATTAAATTAGTTATGCGCTCCCCTTACGTCGGATAGGGTTCGTCAGATAAGCCCTAAAATCAATTAAATTCCGCCCCCTTTTTTTATGTCATTTGTTCAAAATGGTCTGTTTGGAATGAAAGAGTAATCATATAACTAAGTGAGCTTCCAAGAGAATCAGAAGTGGGGTCCCGAACGATAGAATACATTTAAATACAAGTACAAGGGTCCAGGGGGGGGCAGCCACTTAAATTAAATTCCGGGGTTCCGAGCATATCTTTGTGTGAAATTCAATTCTACTGCTCCATGCCCCCGTCGCAAACTCAAACAATTCTATAATATCCATAAAACAAACTTCTTATTCTTAAGTGGACTTGTTTCTCTTTATCTTTTGATTGAAAGAGCGGATGCTTCCTAGTCAGTTGCACTACTTCAGACAAGTGCTCCCCTTAGGAGCGAGTCAGAATGACGCGATGGGCGAGACCATAAGGACGTCCTAGGGGCTAGTTCTCACTATCAAAGAAAGATAATGAGGGGCGATAGCGACGTGGACTAAAGCAGATTAGATTGTTGCTGAGGGCCGACTGGGTTTGCCCAGCCAACCAAGGGGCTAGTTCTGTCATAGTGCTTTTTTGAATTCACTACTCTTGCTGAGAAGCTAATAATCAGTCTTTTTTAGCGCGATACTGCCGTTGGGTATAAGTCAGGATAGGATCGAGCGTTAGGAAAGAGTAAATGAGTCAATTCACTACTCTTGCTGAGGATACTCAATAGCTCGACTGAGTTGGAGAGGGAATATTTAGAACACTTCCAAATTAGACTTTACTTGTAACGCGAAAGGTCTAAAAGAGCTCGAGCAAGAGGCGAGAGGAAAGAGGAAATGGTACACCATTTACGACCTGAGGAATGAAAGGTACGAGTGAGAAAAGAGTGAATGGAAAGATAGATTCAACCAGTTGACTCATTATCTTTAATTTATTTGCCGAGGCAGCAGTGGGTCTTTCGTGCTTTCTTATTATCAATAAGGCATGGCACCCAGACGAACTTATAATGTATGCTACACCTGGGGTTGCCAGAGAGGGAATGGACCACTACCGAGGAATGAGAGATTGAATTCTTGCTCGACCGGGAATTTCTTTACCTTTCATAAAAGAATCCGAGGGAAGAGCGATAGCGGGTGGACGCGTGAGACTGAGAGAAGGTCCAAGTGAATGGCCCAAAGCAATTTACGACTCCCCTTAAAATAAATATAAATTCCGAAATAAAGATAATAGAGGAGTTTGCGTATCTTGGGTAGAGCTAAGCTATTATTTAGAGTAGTGTACGCGACGTGCACAAGAATCAGAAGAAAGCTTAGCTTAGTGGCAACCTGAAGCAAAAAACTATTTATCTTTTCGGAATTTATATTTATTTTAGGCCAACTGTGAATTAACTTAAGGTGAGATCCTATAGGAAGTCCCACCTGTGAATGGTACGAGGGAATGAAGATCAGAGCTCTCCCATATATATGGGAGAGGGACGATTAAGTGCTCGAACATAAAGTCAATACCATTGTATGAGGGGCAAGTGAGACTCAAAAAATCCATATGGCACCTTTCAAATAAGGAATTGTGGAGTATACTTCATTATAAGGCGAGTTTTGACTATATATAAAAGTACTTTCGATCTGCCCTTAGGAGAAAGTTATGAAAGAAGGATTCCATCAGTTCCAAATTAGTAATCGAGTTTCATCTGTTCCGGCGACGTCCTCGTCATCCGTTCTAGGCTATTCAAAACGCTTAACTTAGCTCTCGCTCTATCCTTTCATTCCTACCTCTCGCTATGGCTCTCACACTGATCGTCCCTCTCGCAAGATGTTTGGAACTGTTTAGTATAATGAAGTATTCTAACCCGTCATTCAAGCTCCATTCTATTTGAGCTCAATATGAATGAAATTCCCTATATTCTAGTTCTCCTTCTTTCGCCCCTAATGAATTTATATGTTTAGCGCTAAAGATTTATGCATTCGCTCCTTGCGTGACTCTTGCTTCTGTGGTTACAGTTCTTACTCTAGCTTACTCTAGTAAAGGGAAGTTTATGGTGGAAAGGCACGAAGTAATCGAATATTCAGCTTATGGGGGCAGGTGGGGTTGGGTTTAAAGTGGGTACCCTCTCTCGCGCTAAAGACTTTGAGCTTCTCTCCTCAAGTCTCCATGGGAATAGGTCTCACACCCTATCAACACATCATTCTCATTACTTGAATCAAAGAAAGTAGGTATAGGCTCACTAGGTCAGCCCTTATAGGATGTAAGAAATTGCCTTTCGACCCGGGTCCCTCCCTTTTTATATAGGATCAGTATGCTACACCACTCACTCTAAAAGTAGCAAAGATTTCGCTTTCTTTCTTTCCTTCCATATCTTATCCTTTATATCTGAATAGCTGAGTCATCGTACGTAATCGTACGGAAAAGAAATAGCAGGCTTGTCTTATACTGAGAGTGCACTCGCTCATTCCGCTGGACTGCCACGTCGCTAACTACTCTATATATGAATTTCTTCCCTCTTCAAGAGCCAATTGAACCAAGTTGCAGATGTAATTTCAATCTAAGATGGCAATTCACAACCACTTGAGATCTAATTAAATTGTAGAAATGTGAGATTCTTTCCCTCATATATATGGAGTTGTTCTATGTCTTTGGGCCATTCACTCTACCCGACGTCATAAGAGCCCATCGGGGATACCCTATATTATATTATATAATTAAGTTACTAATTTCTTTCTTAAGCTATTATGCAATGCCTAATCTTTATTCGACTCTTGCTGAGTTTAGTTTAGCTCAGTGGAGCGGAAGCGATTTGGCTGCTCCTTAGTTTAATCTTTATTCCCGGTAGAGAGGGACTTAAAGAGGGACGATGAGTTAACGAGTGCTCGACAGAAAGGGACGAAGACAGAATAATTCAGTCTTGCTGAGTGCTCGAGCGACAGCGAGAGGGTGAGTGCTTTAAAGGGAGCTCCATAGGCACGGGATCAAACTAGAGCAAGAGACTCATACGAGACTGAAGACTTTATATAAGTAGCGGGTGCCCGGGAGGTGGGGCCCTTACGAGTTCACCGCTCCGTGGGCCAAGAGTGCGGCTTAGGGACGGGACAAAAGACATGAAAAAGTGGCCTAAATTGTATTCTGTGTTCTGTAGATGGAGATCAAACCTGAAACAAGAAGATAGCTTGATCGGGACTGATTCTATATTATTATGAAGGTTCCCCTCCCACTTGATGGTCTTTTGCCCATGCTTTGCATCCAACTCCGAATGCCCCAACCTTAGTCCGAATGCCCCAACCTTAGTGAGTTCCGGAGAGACACTTTTTTTACTAGTCAAAGTGACCCGTAGAGGTTCAGAGAGGGACGAGATAGTGCTCGAGCAAAGAGGGACGAACAGAGCGACGTGAGTGCCCGCAAAAGTAGTTCTATCTGAACAGTGCTCTCGTCCTTTCACTACATACTCTAATTAGCTGGGGAGAGGCACGATGATAAGGGTACGAGTGAGAACGACGTGCAAATCAAATCATTATGCCGATGTGCTCGAGTGGCATACTTGCAGGACTCGTTAGGAATTCAAACTCATCCTACCATGCTTACTTATATAATAGAATGCAAAGGCTCCGAACTGGCAAAGCAGGATTCCGGGTTCTCATCCACTTTTGTATAAGAAGTCATAAATAAATAGAACAAGTCTATTTTATTTTATAGTGGCTTTCCCGTGGAATTAAGTGAGTATACTATATTTCTATCTTTATTACAATTGAGGCGAGCAAGAGCATACTCAGTCTCCTAGTGGACTCAGAGAGCAGGAGCACCCGCAACAACAAAGATGCCAACGTTTGGAGAGGGGGCTAGACCCATTGCAGACCACAAATTTCATTGGTGGCCAAAACACATTATACCCGAAGAGCTGATCCAAGCAAGGTTATACTTATATCTACTTCATACTTAAGATCTCGCAGCCGCTGAGTACATTAATTGCATTGCAAACCATTTCCATATTAACCATTGCACACTCTAGTCTTTATAGACTTGAAAGGGCCCTAGGGAAGATAGCGACGGGGGCATGAGATAGCTTTCAAGTTAGGGTATATTGTTGAGACTCCATCATTCACTACTCTTGCTGAGGAGCGAATCTAATGAATAGCGAGACTGATTAAGGAGAGGGATGATAAGTGCTCGAGCAAATGCGAGAGGGACTAGTTATAACTCTTATTATAGCTTATATATTCCAGTGGAGGAGCAAATAAAGATGAATAGCGAGACCATAGGGAGAGGGATGACAGGGCTCGCAGGAGAGGGCAGAACTATTCTATAATCGTAGTTTGCTACCTTAATGTAGTTAGCCACTGGAGAGTGGGCAAGCCATGGGAATGAAGGAGGGATAGTTTCATAGGCCATTCCCCCTTAAGATTAAGAAAGAAAGATAAAAAGTAGTTTCGTATCTAGCTCAATATAACAGTATAGTCTACCAATTCAATCTTAGGTAAGGGGGATTAAAGAATTCATATATTCGACTGTAGCTGAGGGCCGAGGGCGGATCCAAAGTGGAGACTTGAATAGGCACGGACTTATAATAGAACCTATGGACTCATTAGTTTCATGATAATGAGTTGAGCTCCACCTCTGATCGAGCCTTCCTCTACCTCTATCAGTCAGTCCCTCTTCTTACATAATTACATAAAATTATGAGGGCGACTGCCCGCTGTAGCTTCGCCTACCAAAAGGAAAGGAGAAAAGTCTGGGAAAAGGAGGGAAAGTGACTCTTGGACCAAGACAGAACGAGAGCATCTGGACTCCCAGAGAATAGAATGGAACATGAACTGTGCCCATTAGATGACCTGCCCTGTGGAGTAGGAGTATACAGAATAGCCAAGAGTGAGATAGATGGGTGTCTTGGTCCCATTCCCGCCTCAGTAGTCTAGGCTCATTTTATTCAGTCCCTCCTCGGATCAATAGGTGTGGGCCGGAGGACTCGTAATATCTCAGTGGATCTGGCCGGGTCTTCTGGCGTAAAAAAGAGGGAAGCTCTTGGGCGTGGGACGAAGCTTATCAGAAAGAGAGGGAGGGCCTTGTTCTACCTATAATGGAGTGCTTCCGGGGAGACCAGATCTGATTGTCCTAATTTCATTCACAGGTCTCGCTCTCTCGTTTGCTCCTGACTGGCTACTTTCTTTACTTCCAACAACTTCTATCCCTTCCAAGAAAGCCTATGGAGCGGTAAGTTGAGTAGCTGCTTTTCCGGTCCCTATTTGCCCATCCTTTTTTATCCTTCTGAGTACTGGTGGAGAGGTCCCTAGTCTGGATAATGCCTAGGCCGGGCTACTGAGTCTCTCAGACCGGTGCCTAAGAGGGCAAGCCCACGTAGCGGTAAGAGCTTCCCAGTCAGTCCTAGTCTATCGCTATGATCAGCCCTTGATTTTCGGGACACCGAGGAACCCTCTTGTATATACGTGAGCTGGGGAGCGTCTTCCTATTCTTCTGAGTGAGCTGGAAAGCATTCCTCTTCCTATTTTTCTGAGTGATGTTTAATGTGATGGTCGTAGGCCGGAGGCCAGGTTCCTAGGCCGGGCTGACCTTCTACTCCCAATCTGGGTTTGCTCTGTACCTAGTATAGTACAAGCAGTGCATCCTAGTCAAGGGACGGGACGGAGAACTGTCACTTTGATCTACTCTCTTCGCCCACTACTCCTACTGTCCGAGCGTTCCACTGAGACTGAAACTTGATCACGCTCTGCACCTTTGATCTTCCTTGTTGAAGGGACCCACTCTGCTAGGCATGAGGACTCACTCCGCTGCATGCGTTGCACCGGTGGATTCCTTGTTGATGGGTTCTAGTATGCATTCGCCGGTCGTCCCCACCTTCCGATAGCAGCCTTCCCAATGTAAGGAGATCGTCCTCTCCTACTGTTCTGTTCGTTCCTCTACCATTGCATTGATAGCTGCCATCCCCGCCAATGGCATGGCTCTGATAGTTCCTGCATGGGAGAGTGAGTTCCCACATGGCAGAACATTCTCCCCCTTCTCCCCTTTCCAGTGATTAAACCCACGGGGAGAGGAGTTGTATATAATAAAAATATTAATATATAAAATGATCATTCGCTCCATTCTCCTTATTTAAATTAGAGCTCTTCAGATTCGTGGTATAAAGATGAAAATACTCATATATGAATGACTAAAGAATAGATGAATCCGAGTGGTATTCGGATATTTCATTCCAGTTTTTGCTGCCGGAAGACTTTCATATCTTTTCTTAGTCTAAGATGAAAAAAAGAAAGAACTTTTGATCTGCTCGGAACATATGACATTCAAATTTACCCTCTCCTTATGTGGATATAGGATCTAAGCTCTCTGTCTCATTCCTTCCTTCGCATGCTTACTGTGGGGCATTTGAGTTCCAGGGTCCCAAACGGGATAGGGGAATCATATTCGGAATTACATAAGTGCATCTGAAGCGTACTTATGAGTACCAAACGAGATAAGAATAATTAGATAATTTGGATTTGGGGAAGCGCCATACTATAATAAATTAGAGAGATCAAATTCTTTTGAACCGGATAAAATGCATTATGAAATTAAATGAAAGGGTTCCGAGCAGATCTAAAGTAGTGTGAAATTCCAGGAAGTCTTTGCTCTACCCTTTCCTAATTCTATTTTCGAGTTCATCCCTATCCTTTCCTTTTTAGGAACATTCTACTTTTTTTAACCCCTAAAATAAATATAAATTCAGAACTTAAAGTTGAAAAGTTGTGTGGTCCAATAAGACAAGGTAGGAAGCTTTTTAATTACATTTGTCATAAGTGAGCATCCGAGTGAATAATAAGTGGGTCCCAGAAAGTAGAATAGAAAGGGTAGCTCAAGGGGAGGGACGTTCAGTGCTCGACTCATAAGGATAATAAAGACTGTTTCATGCGAAAGGAGCAAAGAAAGCATTTCATTCCATGAGGCAGGAGTGAGAACTCAGTTCAGTGCTCGACTCAATAAGATAATTCGGAATTACATAAGTCTGAAGTGCCGAACAAGGGCTCACCCTATTCTAATGATTTTCCCACTTCAAGGGAACCTAATGAGGAATGACATTAGTTAGAAGTGACGAGGAAAGAGTCAATCGTACACCATTGTAGACTGAGGAGCGAATGATCAAAGATTTGATTTGATGCGCTCCAATTTATATTTATTGGGGTAGCAGAGTTATATTATATACAGGCGGATTAGAACTTATATTATGAATGCAGGGCCAAAGGGGCTATTTATCTCCTTTCGTAAATAGCCCCAAAGGCTATTTATCTGCCCAATATATATACAGGGGTAGCAGAGTTATATTATATACAGGCGGATTAGAACTTATATTATGAATGCAGGGCCAAAGGGGCTATTTATCTCCCGGATTAGTCGTAAATAGCCCCAAAGGCTATTTATATGCATCTGCGTAGCAGAGGTACTTATCTTATATTATATACAGTTAGTCTACGCCTTTGGGGCTATTTATCTCCTTTAGTTTATAGGCCCACTTAAGAATTTCCTTCACCTAGAGGATGAACTTCGGGGTCACCCAATCTCTATACTCAATTCAAGCAATAACAGAGGTATTAATGCCTAACATACAATACAATACAATACTCAACCTCAGTTCAAATGCCAAACATCTAATATAAGTGTAAGAGGGCCCCAGCAAGCAAGAAGGGTCCTGGCTCTTCTTTGATTCCTTCTTTTCTGCTCTCCCATGGGCAGCTGTCCTATGACTTGAGAGTCGATCTTTGATTACCATCCTTGAGATCTGACTGGACCCCTTTCAAGAGCTACTTCCCTTGTCTGGTTCTGTCTACTTGTTGAATCTCTATACTCAACTCAATTCAAGGGTCACCCAATCTCTATACTCAATTCAAGCCCCAGCAAGCGGAGGGGTTGAAAATAGTATGGCTTAGATCTTTCTATACCCAAACCCCTCAATCCTATAAGATCAAACTAACCCGTTCGGGTATACCACTGACTGTAATCCCCAATCCAGGAAAAAAGGATACGGCACAGCCAAGGTGATTTGAGCTGCTACCAACAGTTACCGCACATCAGACACCCGGAAGAGGTATAGCCTACGGTGCTTGGACAGCTAGCAGAACCTCCCCAACTAAATCATATACCCGGAGGTATAGCCAAGCCACACCTAAATAATGTACCCGTAAGAGGGAGACTACCCCAAATGGACATCTGACCTACCTAAAGCAACATCTGACCTACCTAAATACAAATGGAGTAGTGTTCGGGATCCTAAGAATTCTGGACCCAAATCAGGCATTCGGTACACAAATCATGGCACCGAAAATAGTGTACCCTGTCCCCCTGTTCCCGTAAATGGTGTCCCCGTAAATGGTGTCCCCGTAAATCGTGTACCCTTTCCCCATAAATGGTGTCCCCTGTCCCCCTAAATGGTGTCCCCATAAATGGTGTCCCCTGTCCCCCTCAATCCTGTACCCTGAATCGTGTACCCGGAGGTGGAGCCAAGGTGATGGGACAGATACCATAAATCAGATCTACATCTGACCCACCTAAATAATGTACCCGTAAGAGGGCGGGCAGTCGTAGTAGTTGTTTTCAACCCAATAGTGGCTTAGGTCCCCTCTCCCAATGGGTACCCCTACCAAGCCCCCCTTGACTTTTTGGGTGTCGGGGGGCTATGAGCAGGGAGCACCTATATGAGTAGAGGGAGGGTCATCTGAGCTACTATGGGTAATAAAATCATAAAGGGTCGTCCTATCCTATCCCAGAGGGGTCGTCCTATCCTATCCCTGAAGGGTCGTCCTATCCTATTCCCAGGGCCTGAGTCGCTTAGGTCCCCTCTCGCAATGGGTACCCCTCACCAAGCCCCCGTAACCCCCGGGTCTCTGAGGCATCGATCGATAGCTTTTTTTTGCCCTATCTATATCTATATCTATGGTTGCAGAGTCGCCTTGATAGCTTTCAAAAGCCCGTCTTTTCGACAGCCGGCCCGACCTATCTATCGTCTTTGAAGTAGCATTCCAGCTGATGCAGCCTGCAAATAACAATTCTTTCACTTCTATGCCTGCCTTCCCTTCTTCAAATTGAAAGGGGCGTACTTGTATCTCCTACTGAATTTGCACTCATGATTTACTGTTCTTTTCTTTTGTTCGGTTTCTGTACGCGCACAAGTGCTTTCTGTATTTCCGGTTGCCTATAAACTAAAGGAGATAAATAGCCCCAAAGGCGTAGACTAACTGTATATAATATAAGATAAGTACCTCTGCTACGCAGATGCATATAAATAGCCTTTGGGGCTATTTACGACTAATCCGGGAGATAAATAGCCCCTTTGGCCCTGCATTCATAATATAAGTTCTAATCCGCCTGTATATAATATAACTCTGCTACCCCTGTATATATATTGGGCAGATAAATAGCCTTTGGGGCTATTTACGTAAATTACTATATTTTTGGGCCGAAGTCTTATAGAAAGCTCGGGTGTAACTTAGTACTGGACTATTGCCTTACGGAATTTATATTTATTTTAGGTAAATATCTCCTTTATATTGATTTTAGGCTTAGTCGTAAATAGCCCCAAAGGCTATTTATATGCTCTGCATAGCAGAGGTACAACTCTTATATTATATACAGTTAGTCTACTTAGTCGTAAATAGCCCCTTTGGCTATTTATATGCCTCTGCGTAGCCGAGGTACTTATCTTATATTATATACAGGCTGATTAGAACTTATTTATATTATGAATGTAGGGCCAAAGGGGCTATTTATCTTCCTCCTTGTCTGTCCATTCAGTTTCGCAACACTGTCCTGACTTCCACGTGCCAGCCTATTCACTCTTCTCCTCATTGGGACCGAGCTTGAACTCTTCTCAGAATAGGTTAGGTACCGAGCTTTCTTATCACTTCAGAGATCTCACTTTACCGCGTCATTCTTCCGTCTCTTCTGACCTCTAGTGAAGAAAAGATGGCTATCGATAAAGATAAATCATATGTTAAAACATGATTCTCTAACACGGCATATCGCTACTTCTTCCTCAGCACATTCATAGGAAGAGAAAGATCTGTTCGCTGCTACGCCCGGTTCACTTTCATAAGAAGTTGATAAGCAATAGCAAGCCATAGTTTATAATTGCCATTACCTGTCCTTGGTACGAGGTTTGGAACCCTTCTATTGCCTCAAAAAGCTATAAACAAAACCCCACTCTTGGTTATTCGCACAACTCATTGACACAGACATATTATACCAATCCACTCATTCATCTCCTTCGGGTTACTTCACTACCTTTATCTAGTGTAATGCAACCCTCAGAAGAAAGTCAGAATGGCGCTTAGCGATCAAAGATGAGTGAGCTACTTCATTTTATAGTGATTGAAAGTCATTCTAAAATAGATCTTTATTGCTATCTCAACCCTCCCTCCATAATCTGTTTCTGACCAAACTGTCTCATGACCCGAAATGGCGCATAAGGTATGAGACCGCCCCACCAAAAGAATAAAGGTATAAGCCGGGCACCTAACCCCAACTGTCCGACAGCCAGGTGACCACTCTTCTGAGGGCGTGTAAGGAGAACTAATCATTCGACAAAGGATGAGGCAATCAGTTCGGTGGGAAGGGATGTAGTGGAGACATACACATTAGGCAGTGACGGTCAAAGCTAATAATCGGGAGAGGTTTATTCATTAAGAAGCATCATTGGGGCCCCTAATATAGTAAATTAAGGTCAAATTATAAATTTATAAAAGAGAGATGCTAGCGATACAGGCGCAGGGGAAAGGGCATAGGCCAAAGAAAGTCTCCGGTTCGGGCAGTTCCTTTAGCAGCGGCGGAGGTATGGGTAGCATTCACCGGAAGTGACATACAATAGAGAGCTCACTTCAAAACCGAAACTCTCTTTATATAAAATATATAAGAGAAAGGATCGATAAAACTTCGCCGGTGCTCATTGATATAAAGTCGAGGTTGTCTTGGTGGTCTTAAGCCTCTTTCTTTTACGTCAACTATTCAATAGGCAATGTTCTCGCCCAAGCTAGTCCAGTAAGAGTGATATCAGGAAAGGGAAGCTCAAAGTGCTTTTTGCAATAAGTTCTTCGACAGTGCTACCCTCATATTAAGTTGTACAAGTCGAATAGGTTTTTTAGAAAGCAGCGCAGTTCGCACGAATGAGAAAAGGCGGCAAGAATCGACTACAAGATAGTCATAGCGCACAATGACTTCATAAGATCTCAGAGAGTCCATATTAGTCCAGTCGAGGCGTGCAGAAGAAGCTAAACTCCCTAGTCCGTGTAATCGGAAAAATGCTTTGCTTCCACTCTTAGCGCCTTTCTATGAGTAAACACCCTTTGTTCCATCCCACCCAATGAATGAAAATGTTTTCAATAGAATGCAGTCGCGGATAGGCCAACAAAAGTGAAAGGTGAAGCCAAATCGTAGCTAGCGGCATAGGAATAGAAAGTAGAGCTTCTTACGGCGGCATCGACAGCAGATTAAAATGGAAGGTTTGACTGTAGCAGCAAGCCTAGCCTACTTTCGTAAAGTCAACAAGGCCTTACGTTTACCGTTGTTCCCAACCCATGGCCTATACCACCATAGCAATAGCATAAGAAGAATCCGCATATTAGTAGGGAAAGAGCCTCACTCCTAGCCTCTAGACTGAAACTTAACCTGAAAGCAAGGCTTGAGAGCAAAGAAGAGAAAGAAGATCGTATATAATACAACTACACAATACCTCCTATATTCTAATATACTCTTTCATCTCCTTCGTTACTTTCATCTGGAGGATGAATATCGTTATTAGTATTATTAGTATTCGGATCGGTATTCTCCTCTTTATCATCATCATCGGTATTCTCCTCTTTATCGTTATCAGTCAAAATCACTACACGTTTGGCTCTTCTTGAGCTAATTTAATGGTCCTCCGGAACACTTTATTGATATTCTTCTGATTGTTGTTCTAACTCAGTGATTAATTTGTATGACCATCGAGGCACTTTTTTTCGAAATCTATTTTTTATTGTTCTTGGTCTGAAAATAAAGAAACACTTTGTAAAGTCAAATGCAGCTTTTGTTCTATATCAAATTCACCAGATAAGGCCAAAAAATTACCAACTTCTGTTAATAATTCTTTTTTATCAAAGAGATCTCCTTTCTGTTCAAACTCTTGGTAATCAGTATCCGCGAGAAGAATACTATGAATCCGATTTATACCAACCGGCTCTCTTAAATTTTCTATCGCCAACCAAGTAAAAGTAAGGTGAAAACACTTTTTTTATTCTTCCGCGATACGCGCCTTTCAACAAAGGATCATACGTTTTAGGAAGATATTAGTTTTGAGTATCATTATTACAAAATATAGTTCTTCTAAAAAGTATATCCAGAAAAATTCCTTGTCGATAATTTCAATTCGATTTCTAAACTCATTGTTTAAATTCTTTCTTTTTTGGTTATTTGTATAAACCCAAAGATTATCAAACTCATTAGAAGAAGTTTTATCTAGTGTAGACAGAGATATCTTTCTCTTTATCATTTCCCCAAAAGTTGACAAACTAGGCAAGTATGTAAAAGATACTCTTGTCCATCACTTTCACATCTTTCAAAGAAATGTCACAGAGGGAATTTAAATGGAAAAAGTATATATAATCATAGTCGACCTTGTGCGCATAGGTTTCCAGTAGTGCTGGATCGTTCTCCATCTTCTGCTGCACTCGTATAGGTTTCTTTCTGCAGATCAAAGTTCCTCCGTGTCCATGCTCTCGCCCAATCACATCGCATTGTTCTCCTCGAGCGTCTCCCATGCTTTCTTCTGCTGGAAAGATACTAATTCATCCATATCTTCCTTCTTCTTCTTACTGAAGACAATGCTTCCGGAGCTAGACTGAAACAGCCTTCTACCTTACAATCTTTTCCAAAGCATTCGCTACCGGTGATAAGAATTTGATCCCATTCACATCTTTATAAAAAACTTCTACCTCGAGCACACGCAATGGAGCCCTGGCGAAAGCGATAGATATTTCTTCTGGTGGGAGGGAGTCTTGAAAGGGAGAGCCACTTTACTGTAACCGTAGCGAAATCGAAATCACAAAAGAATCACTTTCGGTCATGTGCGTAACCTGGGCCAAGACAAGAATGTATATTTGTTCTTACCTTACGAACGAAGGCGACCGGTTCCTTATTTCTTTATGTTATGTCGGTTGCGGGGGAGGGCACTTCAGAGTTATTGCGGGCAGGATTCCTTCTAGAACAGGCTTTCTTACCCCCTTCCAACTGACTTGGTTGCTAAACCTGAACCTACACCTAAGAATCATACTGGTGCGGAATGAAGATATAGGAAGGGCACGCACTAACAAAACTCATTGCCTTTTCTTCATTGAAAGATCTACTTACTCTATTTCGGCCCTAAATAAGAAGTTCAGTGCCCTTTAGGAATTTACTAGATTTTTGGGTTATATTATAGTAAGGCGTTGCACTCGGCCCTTTAGGTCGAGCTATCTAACGAGACCCTTTAGGTCGAGCCCTACGGCCCTTGTAATCCTGGAATTCCCTGAATGCCCCTACCAGGGGAATCCAAGAATGGAAGAATTTCTCAGCTAGATGTGGATCGAAAAACCAGGTTTTCTGGTACCGGCTAGGTAGAGAGATAAATCCTAATCATTGAAGTCACCTGCAAGCTTATCAATCAACTGCCTTTCAAACTGCACCGATCCATCCAATCCCACAACACGTCGCTGCCGCAGCAGATTATTACCAGTATAATTGCGTGAATATTAAACCCTGTATATATATTGGGAAAGATCTACTTAACTGTTTTGGCCCTTCCCCTTTCCTTTCGCCTTCGAGCCAACTAACTTAACTAAGAAGAGGAAGCAAAGGCTGAAGGAATAAAAACCACACGACTGCTCTTCTTTCCTGTTTGCTGTAACTGTAAACAGCCGATTTGCTTATTCAACAGCTCTCTAATCAGTTTGGACACTAGAGTGGCTCCCGTCTTCCTTCACTCGAGGTCAACGCTTTCCCTTGGATTGCTTTTTTGGGGCTCCTTTTATAGTTCTGAGTTGAGTTGAGCCTTTCACTCAGATTTCTCTCTAGTCTAAGAGAGGGACAAAGATTGGTCTGGTCGATTGGTTACTTCCTTTTTGGATTAGTCAACACTCAAATTCTCTCTATAAAAGGCTACAAGAGACGGCGCAGCGCTGCCTACGCGCTAATTAGCTTCCGATGTCGAAACTTCTCCGGCATTGATTGAAGGTAAAGCCTTCACTTCAAGCTTTGAAGCTAAGTCCGCTATTCGGTCAAACTCTGATAGGCTCTAGGCCTTACCAACCTCTTTCGGGGTTCACTCTTCTACTTAAGCTCCTTAAGTTCCTAGATAGGCGGCGGATGCCTTTGCCGAGTCCTCCGACTCCTAAACTATTCACTGGCCGGAAATGCCCATTTTGAGCTCGCTCTGGCGGATGTTCCCGCTGATGGTAAGACCGGAGAGAGAATGATTTTATTGGGCGCAGAAGCCTATAGAATTGTAATCAACTCCTATGCGGATACATGATAAAAGCCTAGGCCAAAGCAAAGAAAAAGAGAAATATCAGATCCCTACGCCCCTCTCTCTCTTGGGCTCTCATGCCCCCTCGCTTTTGGTGAAAAAAAAGTAAACCGGCCTGTATATAATATAAGTTTCGGTCATTTAAAATACGATAATTCGAATCAAAACGATTCTTGAAGAACAGAATACAACCGAGACTCCTGCATTTAGATCGAAGGCTTAGGGCGGAAAGGTAAAGAATGACTTATCTAAAGAATCCATCTATGTTATGAAGCCAACCTCAAAGTCCTCTCCTCGTATTGCTAGTACCTGGCACCTGTCCAATTATTGGGCTAGCTTGTGCAAGAACCACAGGCGTAGAAGGAAGGTCTCTCGAGCCTCCCCCTCACTGTCTGAGTTGAAATGAGAAGCTTTTTCCTTCGCTTCAAGCTGTAATAAGAATAACAGTTCTTTCAATCCGCTTTCTTTGATGCTGACTTGACCCGCAGAGTTGAACTTGAACTACCTCTTTGATCCTTCCCCTGTAAGGCTTGGGTTGAGCCTTGACTTTTACTAAATAAGGACGAATCCGCCTTTTCAATCTCCCACTCTAAGACTAGTTGAAAAGAGCAATCCCTCGCGATTCACAAAGTCGCTAATAAGACTTCGAGTCAACGAACGATTCAAGCTCATTACAGAAGGCAGTTTAGCTTGATAACTCTTTCAAAGATGGGATCAAAACCTATTCTTTTTCGCATTAGCGTAAGAAGCATAAAAACTATCCTTACTATACCTTACATCCTGTCATCGCTTTCAGATAAAAGGAAGTTGGAGTCGCTTTCTTTATGCCTTATGACGGAAGGATAGAGGTTTATGGATATGTGTAATATTGGATTGAAAAACCTCTTTTCCCATGGCCCTTAAAATATAGTAAGCAGATGTGGAGGTTCTCTTTACCTGGTACAGATCTCTTTTCTTACAACTAGTAGGAGTGCCCTGGATTTAGTGAGTCTTTCCTAGTTTCATTCTCAACAGGCTTCGTCCCTGCCCTTGAAAGCAAGCAGCCCACTTCGGACTCGCTCACAGGAGAAGCACGGACCTTTATATCCTTCGAGAAGACTAAGCGTCGTAAGAGCTCACTCTTACTTAGAGAGAGTTGGGTAGAGTCAATTGCTCTAAGATCACATCGGATTGGTCCTAACTGCTAGGCTAGATCTTTGTGATTCAAAGCAAAGTGCTTTCTCCTTCACTTCAATGGGTAAAGAAAGACCGGTTGACACCGCTTTTCAAAGATTGATTGTTAGCAGACGTCGTATACTGTTATCACTCGTTGCTCTCGCTTACGCTCGAGTTGCTCCCTGTGGTCGTTCCTTGCCTTTTCCCCTTGAAGTTGGTCTCTCAACTCTCACTGTAGCAGGCTTCGCTCCCTGCTAAATCAGTCAGTGAATCAATAGTGGATATAGAAGAGTTCGAGTAGTGGATCTCGAGGTGTTCAATCTGGTCGTGGTGTGTCTGATGGTTGAGCTCCGCCTTTGATCTGCGACTCCCTTGCCCCGAGCGCTGGGAGAATTGGCTCACCCGGGTACCACTGTTCGTTTTTCTTTTTACTACGTGACAGCTGGATCGGCAAATCTATTAATAAGCGGAGCAAAAACCTACTTTGGTTGGAGATCAATCCTTCAGTTGCGCTATTCTATTGGTGTCTGAATAGGAGGAACATGAAATAGCCTGCCCGCCCCTATCTATAGAAGCTTGTTGCCACTGTCCTATCAAAGAATGAGAGAGAGAGTTCAGTTCCCAGGTAACCTTCTTCAGTTCCAACTTCCGACCTCACACACTTGGTTGGAAGGCCCGCCTGTTCGTCTTCTGCCCTACCCTATCCTATGGTGTCTATTGCCAGATGAAAGAGTCCTGAGAGCATGACATCTGCTCATCAGTGGTCAACATTTAGGAAGCGGTCTTCTTCCCGGCTGTAGCGCTTTTTCGCGCACAACAAGACAAAGAAGCTAAGCGCACACAGCTGAAGAGTCCGAACTTGTAGCACTTGTGGTGCGTAGGTCTTCTTTCTTTTTCAAATCCGGCCATACTATAATATAAGTTGAAAGAAAAAAAAAGTCTTTATGTATCTGGGGGTATTTTTGCTAAGCAAATGAGGTCTTCTGTGTACTTCTTTTGGTAAAGATTAATACAATGTGCAGAAGAGGAAACTTCAAGGCCCAAGAAAGAAGTTAGGGCACCGAGATCCTTCATACGAAAAGAAGACTGAAGAAAGTGTTTGAGCTGAGTGATGCCTTTAGTGTCATCTCCTGTGATGATCATGTCATCAACATATAAAAGTAGGACAGCCAGCTGCACTCCGGCAAAGAAACATGGAATAGTCGTGCGAACTCTGGTGGACACTCAAAATTGTGGTTCGAAATTTATCAAACCATGCACTTGTTTCAATCCATAGAGAGATTTACGAAGACGACAAACGAGAGTTTTTTCCGCTAGCTGGTAGCCAGGGCATATAAACTGTCTCCTTAAGATCACCATGAAGAAATGCATTTTGAACGTCCATCTGATGTGATGTAAAGACCAGTGGTGAATGGACGCAACAGCCAACGGAGTACGAACAGTAGTCATTTTGGCAACGGGAGCAAATGTTTCTTCATAATCGATGCCATACTCCTGCTTAGAGTATAGCCTTGAGCAAGCAGACGAGCTTTATACCTATCTAGACTACCATCGGATTTCAGCTTGATTGAGTATACCCATTTGCTACCAATAATGGATATATCTGATGGTCGAGGAACACCAAGTATGATTTTATTCTAGGGCCTTGAGCTCATCATCTATGGCTTTGCGCCAACATGCCAGTTCTGCTGCCTGCTTATAGATGGAAGGGACATGAACAGAATTCAAAGTTGTAAAAGAAGATGAAGCACCATATCTTTCAGGAGAATACCCATATCGGACAGGAGGTACAGATTGACGATTGAAACGTCGAAGAGGAACTACAGATTCAGATGGTACAGAAGGAGCAGAGTAATTACCCACTGGGTGGGGCAGAAGGTGGCACGACCGTTGCATCATTCGCTGGGCTTTGACAGACCGATTCCGTCGAAGTTTTCTCAGGCTGTGGCAGATCAAAAACTGGAAGATAAGAAATGGAGGATGTGGGTGGTGCAGGTGGTGTGGGTGAAGAAGCATAATAGTTGAATAATTTTCCAAGAAGACAACGTGTCGGGAAACAGCTAGGATCCAGACGACGCCTCTGGAATTCCAATGCAGCGGCCGGACAAACAGGACGAGGGGCATAGGAACAGAAAGCCAAAAGTGGAATGATTGGATAAAAGAGATGCTGGAAGATGCCGAGATGGTAGAACAGTGGGAGGAGGCTCGAGAGACCTTGGCACTTTAGAAGAAGTATCCTCAGATCAGCACACCTTAGAGGCGATGAGCAGCCTATGGTGCTCAGAAAGCAGCACAAACATAATGAGATGGGGTGAATCACATTCACTGCCGAGGACGCCCATGTGCTTCGTAATTTGCCTAAAAGAGTCAAGTCTGGCCCAATACAGTAAATGTCTTGTGAAAGGTACTGAACAAGAACTACTCTCGCGGTTAGCCGACGCTCATCAGGCTGCATACGATAAGGTAGCCAAGAAAACGATGTTGGATTAATGGATCACATACTTCCGAACAAAAGTAACAGGAGATCCACTTTTCCCCCGGATAGGTTTCTATGCCGCCTGGCTTAGCAAGTTCATCTTCCCTTTGAGCCCCCTACTCCCTAATAGGGAGAGACTTCGCTCAACATGAGCGGCCATTCGTCTCTTAGATGTTCTAAGCATTCGTAGCCTACAAGGTGGAACGATTAGGTGTCTTACGTTAGGGCTTAGTTGGCTTTAATGTAGCCAGACAAAAACCCTAGATTAACTTTGAAAGAGGAAAGTCGACGAATGATAAAAAAACTATCTTACCTTAATTTAATGCACCTACTACCGGCGTTGGCTGACTTACATAGTTGTTCTTTGCTTTGTCTTAGCCCATTCCGTTTTTCAGCGATTGACGGTCAACATGGAACATACAATGGCGTAACAGCTTTTGTGTCGTCTTAGTTATTCCCCCTTAGGGGCTCAAGACTGTTCGGAGTAGTGAGTGAATCCTTCCTGGCAGCCTTTTGGGGAATTCCCTCCTGCATTTTCTTTATTCTCTTCTTTTATATTTATTTTAGGGCAATAAATTCCCATCTTTATTATATACCATTCTTAATACCCAAAGGAGATAAATAGCCCCGAGAAGATAAATAGCCCCTTTGGCGTAGACTAACTGTATATAATATAAGATAAGTACCTCTGCTACGCCTCTTTGAGTCGAAAATAGACCCAAAGGCTAAGGAGATAAATAGCCCCAAAGGCGTAGACTAACTGTATATAATATAAGATAAGTACCTCTGCCACAACTTACTATATTTTTGGGGCATATAAATAGCCTTTGGGTCTATTTTCGACTCACAAAGAGGCATAGCAGAGATATTTCTATTTTAGTAAGATGGTTTATTCTACTTAGTCGTAAATAGCCCCAAAGGCTATTTCTTCTACTCAGCATAGCTGAGGTCTTTATATTATAGTAAGGCAGATTAGTCTACGCCTTTGGGGCTATTTATCTTCTCGGGGCTATTTATCTCCTTAGCCAAAGGGGCTATTTACGACTAAGCCTTAAGTAGACTAATCCACCCTACCTGCATTCATAATATAAGTTCTAATCCGCCTGTATATAATATAACTCTGCTACCCCTGATTAGTCGTAAATAGCCCCAAAGGAGATAAATAGCCCCTTTGGCGTAGACTAACTGTATATAATATAAGATAAGTACCTCTGCTACGCAGATGCATATAAATAGCCTTTGGGGCTATTTACGACTAAGTAGACTAATCCGCCTGTATATAATATAAGTTCCTCTGCTATGCAGAGCAGATAAATAGCCTTTGGGGCTATTTACGACTAAGCCCAAAAATATAGTAAAGGAGATAAATAGCCAAAGGGGCTATTTACGACTAATCCGAATCTCCTGCATTTTCTTTATTCTCTTCTTTTATATTTATTTTAGGGTTATTTTATATTTATTTTAGGGTTAGTCGTAAATAGCCTTTGGGGCTATTTACGACTAATCCAAATCTCCTCAATTGACTATATTAGGGCCCTGTATATATATTGGGGAGATAAATAGCCCCAAAGGGGCTATTTACGACTAAACTATAATATAAGTTCCTCCTCAATTTACTTTTATATTAGGCAAAGGTCGGCCCTTACTATATATATAGTTATATTGCGCCCTTACTATAATTTCTTTCTCTAAAGCTAGCGTCCGGCAGGCTGAAATAGCTTTATCGGGAGCCTCTGGGCGGATCCTGGTTTTCGGTTCGATTCCGGAATCGTAAACCACTACCCCCTATTTGCTGCTAAAAACAGACTCTGGAAGCGGCTAGGATGAATGCAGGATAACAAATTCTTCAGCTTGTCGGGAAGGGTTATAGAAAATCTAGTTCTGCTGGTGAAATGGTTGCTGCACCGACTGCACACTGGACTAGTTAATCAAAGAATGCGCTGCTGGAAGGAGGCTGGGATGCTACCCTTGTTTCTGAAACCAACTGGATCGACGGGTTTCACAACTAGAACTGGCTATAGATCTCGAACTGAAGTGAAGCATCCGCCTTTGAAACCTCAACATTTGGTTCCGCTATCACGCCTATGCTCCCCAAGCGGACTTTCATAAGGTGCGACGTGTACCGGGCAATCAATCGGAGGCGCTGCTCTGCTGGGCTGTAATAGCGAATGGGAGTCACAACGGGGGATGACCTTGAAAATAGGTGACGTCCCATACCATCCATCTGTGCTAAGAAAGGTTATATGTATAAGGGCTAGGTTTCATCCGTCTCAACAGCTAGTGTTTATAGGAGCTCTGGTTCATCCGTAGTTCCGTATGTCTCAGCTAAGGTGGAGTCATAGGCAAGTGCAACTTAACTAGATTCAGTGCCGTGCCCATGGCGAGTTTATGATTCGGATCCATACCCAGTGGAATCTCGTTACCCTCCCGTGTGGTTATGGGGGCGGGCCTACTTTCCACTTTGTTATTATGGAGCCGGGCGGCAAGCAAGTTCATGTGATCCCGCCCTCCATCAGCCGGTGTGTGTGAGCTTCGCTCCTTATAGCTCTCCACCGCCGCTTTCGCTCCTCGTACATATGAATGGATTCATTCTTTGGAAGTTAGGCACGTGACTCGATAGTGCAGGCACAAGACCTTTGAATGCAAACATAGCGAGACCGCATATCAAAAGGTTTGGAACCCAAGCTTACTTTATGATTATGAAAAGGGCAAGGTTTGATAAAGGGTAGTAGGTGTAGGTCTTTCCAGCTTATCTACCAATAAAGGTCTCTATCGGTAACACCAAGAACAAAGGCAGGAACATAGGCATAAGCAAAACCATAAGTATAGGTAGGTACCTAGTAGAGGATTAACTAATCAATAAAAAAAAAACACACGGAACATGGAGAACTCAAAGCCCTTCTTTTTCCTCCCACCCTGGCGCTTGCTTTGTCTCTGCCTATGCTCTAGCTACCTACTATGCTTGCTCCAGCTGCTGCCATCTTTGCTCCAACCTTTACCTTTGTGGGATCCACTGGCATTGGTTCTCGAACTGAAACTGGAAATGTAACCAAAAAGTCTGCCTTTGCCGCAGGCTCTGCTGCGAGCTCCGGTACTCGAATTGCCTCGGATGTTGAAACAAGCTTTTGAGCTCCAACTGAATCTAAGTAAACGAGGACAACTGGGTATGCAATCAACTATCGTTGGTTCTGAATCAACGGGTGAACCCTCTACCTTTGCTTCTGGCTTTAATGCATGCTCTCGAACATGGACTTAAATATCGATCTACGTCTAGATACCTTGCCATTGAATTCGCTGCTGGAACTTAGTCAGCTAGCTACATTCTTAAACTACAGCTACCCTCCTTTCCGCTGCTTTCTCTGTTAGTGGTTCCGGCTCAATTGGTGCTTCTCACTGTTATGCTGTGGGGTAAGCTGTTCCTGCAGGCACGGGATCTTCTATTGATATCAAATTTTTTACCTGCCACGAGGTCCGCTGCTAGCTCTATTTATGCCTCTATTGCTTCAACCGAGGAAACCATTGCTCTTGTCTATGCTTCCTCTTTTTGTTTCATGCAATATATAAACCCAGGCGACCTTTGCCTTTTAAGCCTCCGCCTTTCCTTCTGCTGCTCGAACTCAAACTGGATATGGAAAAGGAAAATGGGCCCCCCTATAAGTTAAGTGATGGCTTTGGATCTGTCTCTACATCTGGAATATCTGTAAGGATATGGAACTCCATATCGATCTGAAACTGGAAGGCCTAAAATAAATATAAATGTGCGTAATAGCTTCAACTGAGACTCCTTCTAGCCAACATCGGCTATGGATCACGCCCATCATCATAAGAGTACCATCTTTGCGGGGGGCTCGGCCTTGAAAAAAGGATTAAACCCTGTTTATCAAACTGCATCCCCGGTGCACATAAGTTTATCGAACTTCATTGCTTGGCCTACACAAGGCATGGTCCCCCTTCCACCATACACACAGGCCCCTTCGATTCTTTCGAGTAGGAAATTCCATCATGCTATGAGCCGAAGAAATGGGAAGATATGGGTAAGAGATTAAACCGGAATGAGATATTATCCCTGTTGGCTTCGCTTCGTGGACAAATAGGAATGGTACTTGACCGCCTATTCTGAAATTTCAATCAAAAATACTAAGACTAATACAGGTTCCAAAGCAGATTCATTCAAAGCTGGGACATATAAAGCCGGTTCATCCAATCACAAAGCAAAAGAAGGAGGAGCGCCGACTGAAAGGAGAGGGGCCCTAAAATATAGTAAATTGGTTGCCCTGCAGTAGTAGTTGAGTTGTCGGAGCGTCTATACGGGTCTTCGATTGGGGTGAAGCTAAAACGGAGTCCCTTTCTTCTTTGTCCGCTTCAGTTGGAGGTCAGTCTTTTTCTGATGGTTATTCCTCCTAATCTACGATGTACGCACCTCGGTGGTCTCAAGATCTTTATCTTTATTCTGGTTTAGTTTTGAGAGTAGCCCTCGAGCGCATCTTCCTTTTTGAATGAGCAAAAGTGTGGGCCTAGGTTTAGTAAAGAGTAAGGGACATATCGACGAACTGCGGATTAGCTCTTTCTGTTGTACGCTGTTGCTGTTTGATACATTTAGGTGGAGCAGGTAAACTCCCTCGGGGCGTTTCGCCAAGCCCTTTGACACCTTCTTTCAGAACCTCTCACGATATTTTATGATTCGACGGAGGCCCCGTAAGCAAGTAGACTACTTTGGCCCTATCAACTTAGTTTGCGCCGCGTAGATATCTAGCATCTGGACGAGCAGCCACCGTTTCGGATCAAAAAGTAAAGAGGGCGCCGCCCGATTCTTTCTTTTCTAGTCCCTCCACCGAACCAGATCTACTAAAGACTTTTACGGTTTCTTTTTTTTTAGGTACTATAATATAAGTTGGAATTTCGTGGATAAGTCGTGACAGAGCCGATGAATCCAATTATGAAAGTAGCGCGGTTAGAAAAGATGGGCTTCTCGCCCCGGAAGAACTCAAATCAAAGTCCCAAACCAATAATATTACTCTAAAGGGGGAACATATAGGAGGGGGTACTTTTGAAAACAGTCTGTGAACGGTCTTCTTTAATGCCGGTTGTACTGAACATTGCCTCACCATCCCCCGCCCTGTAGTCTATTTGTCATTTATAGTTTGCCGTATCCATTCGTATCTCATCTTACCTAGCCCCAATTGAACTTAAACAGCCTCTTTCCAGGCATGACATTCCAGTGAGCTCTTCCCATAGTCATGGTCCCTGTCAGCCAAACAATGAAGCCTACCCTGCCCATGGTTCAAATCTTTGTGCGCAGCTCTTCCCCTGGGTCTACCCCAACCGAGCCGGATTTGAGCTCCTACCTTTCGAAGGAAAGGGGAGTTTCACTTCGATTGGCTTTGTGTTCAGCCGACTGTACGTACTACATATTATGCCACAAGCGAAAAGGAAGAAAGCACCCAAGCTTGCTTCTTTCCTTATGCCTCAGGTTCAGCAGATCCAGATCTAGCTAGTTCGTTCGGAAACTTTGAACCGTAGTCTCATATCAATCCCGGCGGTTCAGTAAGACTCCGTTGTGAAAATGACTTAGTCTAGATATAGAAATCTTTCTTCCTTCCCCACCTTCCCTTCCTTCATTACCTCCAACCAGATTTGTTACGATTTCTATTTCTCTTCCCCCTGGATCTCGATTTATAGGGTTTGAACCAGTCGGGTTACGATTGGGGCCTCGGTTGGTTAGGGCTTTAGAAAGCAAGTTTCATTCATACTGTGCCCATCCGCAGTTACAAGTAGTTTGACCGCTCCGTGGAAAACAGATATATGTTAAAATAGTCTGATGAGCCCAACCCTAAGCATCACAGGGCCCGAGCTTTAGACCTTGAACTTCCCGTTGATGAGTATATTGGTGATTGGGGGGAAGAATCTCTCAGTGCCTGCTTTGGGGCAAAGTCCTCTTTTGGTGGCTGTTCATGACGATGAGACAAAGCTTGCTGTCAATATCAGAAATAAATGACCTCTTTGAGATGTGAGGTGCCGGAGTCACCTTGTCTGATAAGGATATTGATTTGGATAGGCCGAGAGAAAGGAAGGTGGTAGGGTAGGAACCAAATAGGCTAAAAAAGAGCTGTGGTGGCGAGAGTAGCGCTGCAAAGGAGAAGAAGCGAGCTGCAGGAGTTCTTCCAGTGATTGATTGATGTACCGAAGCCGGCCCTCTAGCTCTCGCATCTCTTTAGTTTAGTAATCTTGGCCGCTTCGGACCTCAACTCTTCAACTATATTCTGACACCGGGACGCCTGCTCCGCAGAGAGCCTTCCCGCATCAGCCAACAGAGACTCTGCCTCTGGAGCCAGCATCCTGTCATGGAGCACCTTTTTTATAGAGTCCACCACCTGTTGTACTAGGCGATCACTCAGCTCTTTGTCGGCAGCCAATAGCGTGTTAATCAAAATCCTCGTGTTTCGCGGGAGCCGGCCGTGGTAAGCTCTGCCGGAACTCCCAGATCACGAACCCGAAGCAGCATCGCTGCAATTTCGGCCTTGAGTTCTATGCTATTTACTTATTCGGAACTGCAGGTCTCCTTATCCTTCTGACTCAGTGCCTATGGGATTAGGTGGTTCCGGGATGTCTGACTCCGAGCTCGGTCTATCCACATCATAGACCTTCTGGCGCTTTGCCTTCTGTTTGATCCTTACGCCCTTCTTGGCCTCTCCGGACTCTCTTCCAAGGGCCGCTTCCTTTGAGTACCGGCCTCATACTCTATCTCGCCTCTCTATCTTTCTACACAAATTCCCCGGTTGAATAGTCATTCCTTCACGCACCGCTCTCATTCGCGCTCTAGCCTCGCGTACGTAGCCTTTTGGCGCGCTATTTACCCTAGCCGCCTCCAATGTTTGCCGTTCGTTCCAAAGCTTTAGAATATGGTTACGACCTGGTCGGTCTTTATCAATAGACCGATCCATCCGACGGTGGCCCGGTGTCAGAGCGCTCCCCCTCTAATTACTACAAAGCGCGAATCAAAAATCTCTTTATCATTTCTAAAGAATGAGGAGAGGCATGAGGCCGCTAAGGTTGTTCCAAAGTTTAAGGCTAGCTGAGAGCACCCCTCTATTCTATTAAGAAAGGGAATCAATCAATCGAAAGGATTGACCTTGAATCCGCAAACAAAGTGGAATGATGGAAATATCACCATTCCTCGGTTGAGTGTACTTGAAAGATCGAGGAGAATGTTACTAAAACTCAAAAGTAAAAAAGAAAAGCAAGTTGTAGATAAGGACCGATTCTAGTCTCGAACCAATCCAGATCTTTCCCAGTAAAGATCTTGTTTTGGGAGTCAAACGCGTAACGAATTCTTGGAGCCCAACAGGCCCCTTGTGACCACTCCCCGAGCATGAACAAAGGTCACCAAGTTCACCCATGAAGCTAATTCAAAAGGAAGCGCAACAAAGCAAGAACGAACTCGTCTTGCAAATGTCGCTTTCTGCTTCATGCGTTTAACTAAAACTTTAAATAACCAGTGATATGTCGGGAGGGCCTTCCAGTTTGAACTTGAACCCTTGTTCAAGGGGTTCTAATCGAAGGGACATATCTATAAATCAAGGGACGCTCACGGAGATTGGCCACTTGATCCAAGACATAGTCCATCCCTTGGACAGGAGTTATAATGCTCTCAAATGTCTTCTTAGACACCTTTTTACTCAATAAGATAACCTTAGAGAGTTAAAAGACGGATAAGTAGAATTGGATTAGCATATCTCCCTTCAAGGAACCTTTTCGAATCTCCGCCCGATGAAAGGATGGTATGATTCGAGGAAGCCCCGAAAAAGTAAAAGAAACAGGTACAGATAGTGCAGATAAGCGAACTCCAGAGGAAGAACCTCGGAATTGCATCAGACAGGTAGAACATTGCTTCAAATACAAAGCAACTGCCAACCAGCCTGATTTTCGCCCTAACTGAATTACCCGTTTACCAACAAGATGTGATGCAATACACATTTCCAAAACACTCTCTCTCTCACGTCGCAGACTAAGGAAAGTCAAGGGACTCTTCAGAGAAGCAAACTTATGACATAAGAAAGTCTCTTCCCCTCACACTTCTTCTCTCGTTTCTCTCGTTCGGGACCCTAGTATAGAAATTGATCCATGTGTTAAGCATATGGAAAGTCTCTCTCAACTTCCATTTCACTCCTTAGTTATTCGAGCATTAATGAAATTTAGGATTGTTCAAAGCGCAAGATTCCCGGCTCGGGCAGGTCACGCACAATGCTATGTACCTATAGTGCCCAGCACATTGGGTCCCGCAATTTACTTTTATTTTAGGCTAGATCAAAACTTGAATTCAATATCCGCAATATATAAATCTGGGAGGAAAAAGAATAGAATCTCAATCTATTCTTTAGACCATGAAGATGACTATTCTGATCTTATCATGCTTTCTCTATAAACCATTCAAGAATTCAATGAAATAATATAAGAGTACGAACTCAGGAGCTCCAACGGAAACTAAGCCCGGTAGAGCACTTCTCTATCGCTGGAGCTCGAGACCGCACAAGAACTAATAAAAGAAAGGGACCGAAGGGTAGGATTGCTTGCATACTAAGAAAAGATGTAGCATCTTGAAGCATCGATTCAAAAAATGAAGTTTAGAAATTCCGCCTCCGATGTGCATGACATTCGTGCCCTAAAATAAATAGAAATAAATTATAGTAAGGGCTGCCGCTAATCGTTGGAGAAATATAGTAAAGGAGATAAATAGCCCCAAAGGCCCTGCATTCATAATATAAGTTATAATCCGCCTGTATATAATATAAGTTCCTCTGCTACCCCTGATTAGTCTACAATAGCCCCAAAGGCTATTTACGAAATTTATTTTTATTTTTTAGGCCCTAAAATAAATATAAATTCCGAAAAAGATCATGAATGACTAGTGACACGAAGATTAGCAACCACTTCGACTGAGCATGAGTAGTGAAATGCTGATCAAGCTGGAGAGAGCGAGAGTAGAATAAGATAGTCAACCTTCTCTTCTCAATACCATAATATATAAAGAAATGATTGGACCACGGGGCACGAGCGGGACTTAGCCGGGAAGGTAGTATGAGTCCCTCAGACCTTTCCATGCGTCCAGCCGAACGAATCGAAGTTCAAGTTCAAGTCCCGTCTTCTTTGTGAAAGGAGCCAGCGAGTGGAATGGCCAAGTCTTGATTTTGGCCCGCAGCGAGTAAAACGGAGTGGAGCCAGCAGGCAGAAGGATTCAGTGTAGCGGCAGAGGCAGCACTCAAAGGAGAAGAGTAGCGGTAGAAGCCGTCCAGCGTTAGAAAACTGACCGGATACGAAGCGGAATGCGTTAGCAGGCCATTTCTTCCCCTTCCTTCCCTAGCTCTACCTGGCCCTATGAGGAAGCACTCTTCTTTCGGGGCCTATTCATCGGTCGTTCCGGTCCCATGGTACGCGTAACTTGGACTCATATCAATAAGCAACTATCGGACTTTCTCTTCAGTAGTAGCTAATTGCGGAACCGAATGACGACTGCAACCAACTGCTATGGATTGGCACATTCACGAGCCAGCGAGGTAGGAATCCGTTAGTGGATGGGCATACAGAGAGGCATTCATCATATACTTACTATAAATAATAAACTAAGTGACTGAAAAGAGTAGGATCGAGATTCGGACTCAACCTTCCTGCATCTCCCAATGCATTCCCTTCCCAATCTAGCCTATTCCACTAAGCCTCTTCATTAGCTCCCGATCACTGGCATGAAATAGCCTGATCTCGCCCGCCTCTGAATTGGCTCCCGATCTTGGGCATGAAAGATAGGCATGAATAGATAGGCCGCGTAACTGAATAGCACATAGTTGAACTCGCTGGCAGACTCGTCCGGCAAAGGCGTAGAAATAGGTCTCGATGGGCATGAAGAATGTTCTCTTCCTCTTCCATTCATTCCCTCAGTCCGAGATGCGCATGACATTCATGACATGAGTGATAAGAAAGAAATATAAATAGATTGAATGAATTGAACTGAGGAGCGTAGCAGAGCGACGCGAAGTTGGAGCGACATCGGAAAGAGAAGCGACTGAACAGGAAAGCCGACGGAGGCTCAGCTCAACGGGAGCGGTAAAGCCAGATGGATATTATAAAATAATAAACGTGAGCGAAGACATGAGCGTCCATTCTCATCCACTCTCTGCCAGTCACCGTTGCTATTGCTACCGCTAGTCCCGTACTACTTTTATTTTAGAAAGCTTGATCGGATACTAGGCACTGCTTTGTCGGCTAGCTCCTTTCATAAGAAGAGTGAAAGAATAATAGGAAGGACAGAGAAAAAGAGCCACGGCTACCAGAAATGAATCTAGCTCCGCTAAAAGAAAAGTCGCAAATAAAGGATTGATGCTCTCACGTGTGTCTACCACAAGCATTGAAGTCCCCTAATCCTCTATCACAATCCCCAGTCAGCAATACTGGGTACTATGCCTGCGAAACGGTACTCCAAGCGATAACGGAGAGCCAGCCAAGCGCCAGATAGATATGTATAGGGAGAGAAGCATGCATAGTCACGACTACGCTATCAGAGTGAGAAGCTTGAGTATGGTGCATTCGATCTAGTCGCTCCACACCTCGACTCTGAATCCAGCGATTCCATTACGGGGCAGTCTTCCTCTACCGAATCTCTTTCTTGCCAGTGGTAGAGGTTCTTCATCTCACTAGTCTGAGGGATGTTATGACGAGCTTCGACTTCGCTTTTCGACTTCGCATGAGATCGCTTGGTCTGTCTTTCCCGCCGAATCAGAATATTTATTTCATAAGATCAGACCCGCCGAAGATCATTAATAAGTGAAGCGAGCAAGCGAGTAAGGATTCATGAATTCAGAAAGATCGGCCTTACTATAATCTAAATTCCGGGTGAGAAGTAGTGCTCACGTACCTACAGCTATGGCCCCATAGATGGAGTGAATCAAGTAGGGAGTTTTGCCATTGCTTCTTGTCTCTTCGACTTCGCTATGTCAACAATTAAAGAAAAAGTCTAGTATAGTTAAGTACTCAAGATGATGACTAGTAAGCGTGATATGGACTTTGATTCTATATCTTCTTCTTTCCCGACTATTACTTCAGTAGTAGGATCTGATAGAACGGGGGTAGTGTGGATTGGATTGTTCATATAAGGTTGGCTCGCGGCTGCCGCATTCCGCTATCGCTTCAATTGGCTGGTTCAACTTGCCATCTCCTTTATGGTTGGCTCGCTCATCCCGCTCGCTTGGTCCAATATGTCTTGCCATTCGATGAGGCGGGCCCTAAAATCAAGTAAGTTCCTTATATATAGTAGCAATCAATATAGATAGATATGATCTGAGCTCTGGTAGGACCAAAGAAAGGCCGTGAATCTTCTTCTGCCGCGTTGCGCTTGCGCTACACTTGTCGGTTCAAGGTAAGGGCTTCTGGATCTGATGCCACCACTTCCCATGCTTAAGAGCTCACTCAGTGCCTAGCCTCACTTCAGTCAGCCGCCTACTCTCCTCGTCCATTCTTTGGGAAGTTCGGAATCCCTTGAAAGAGGCATTCATTCTTCTGGTCTGCTATATCGGTCAAGGCTCACTGGTCTAGCTCCATGGCAACGAAAGAAGAGGAGCGAACAACAATTGAAGCGAAGCAACGAGCACAACAATAAAGTACTCATCTCTTGCTAGCCAGGATCGGAGAGCGGGAAAGAACAGAACCAGAGTGGGGTTGAATGGACTCGGCCATGCCTTGAGCGGCAACTATGGGAACTAGGAGCCCGGCCTCTTAGTGGGACCAGCCCGGAGTGGATCGCCCAGCAAGCTTGGAAGGACGCCTGGATGGAGGAAACCAGGGCAGCCCGGATGGATTGGATAAGCTGCTCGGATCGGATGGGAAAAGCATCTCGGATGGGATCGGATAACCAGATGGAGCCAAGCTGCATATCGGGCAAGTAGTGTCGGGACGGATGGCCAAGAGGAAGTTCCCTGAGTGATGCCCGGAGCTTCGCCTGTCCCCGATCGGCTTGGGTAGGCCTGGTCCTGTCCCTAGTCTGCTCTGCCTCACTCGAGTTCGCTCCGAAGACTACGACGAAAATCAAAGTTGAATTCGATCAGCCTAAAATGAATATAAATTCCGAAAAGAGAAGTGAAAAGAACAATCTCACTATGATCTCCCTAAAATAAATATAAATTCCGCGAAGTCGAATTCACTATTCTTTTCATCTTTTGAATTCAGAAAGCGAAGGGAGAGAGATCTTCGCGAGCAGCGAGGCAAAAGAGGCCCCAGAATTTACTTTGCGAGAACGAGCCTGAAAGCACTTATTTTTCTTCGTCTCCCACTCGGATTCCTGAACTTGAGCCATGGTTCCATACGCTAGACCGGTCTCCAGTGATTGGCACGATTCTCTGCTCTCGTTCGCTCCACTACAATGCCACGATCACCGCTCATAGTCATGAGCTCCTTTACTCGAGTTCGATGGGTACTTATCAGTTCGCCATGCAATCGCAGGTTATCCTCCAAAGTTTAGATGCGCTCTATAAACTTATTACAACAATAGTAGGAGCGATTCAAGCTTCGGAATCTCTCTCTATAAGGACTGAAGACCCGTGACAGCGCCTCCGCTACCCTTCTTGGATAGGCGATGGGCGGATGCTCTTATCCGAGTCCCGCTGCTGCTCTCTATTCTATCATAAAGATTTAACATCTGACATGATACCTAAGGGCAATAAGTCATACATTCAAGTTATCCGATATGCCTAAAAGAAATTAAATTCCACTTCTTTTCTTTTTCAATTCGTTGAATGTCTTTTCCCAACTCAACTATTTGATGTATGAATCATGCTATTCCGTTGGTTATTGGTTGGACGTTTGAAACTTATAGTCACTTATCTTATATAGAGAGGAGAAGAAGACTTTATAATACAAGTCATAATCATACATATATATATACATATAGTTACCAATTTGGTATTTTCTAAACGGAGCCTGGATACTTTATTTTTGTTTTTCCAAGTGAACCATAAATCTTCCTAATTGATAATATGGATCCCACAAATAAAAAGAGAAATTGATCTAATTGCACTTCACGCTCCGAATGATTGATGCTTCACCCAATACAATCTTTCTTGGGCGAAACAGAGGATATCTCGATCGGGGGAGGGTCAATTCCATATGACTCAATATGCCAATATATATACAGGGCCGCTTCTTGTTCTCGACCTCCTTCGTCTGCTCCATTTCACTTTATTTTAGGTGTAATTTTGCGTCAGTCAGATTAATGCGCTATGGAACCATTCACCACTCCACTATAGTCAAATCAAAGTTCTCTGCTGCGCTTCTTTGTCCTCTCTCCCTCAATCCTGTGTTGGGCTTTGATAAGGACAGCCCTTCGTCTACGGGTTTGATCTTTGGATTCTCTTTCCCACTCTTTCACTCTTCTTATCGGAACCTCTCAGTCGATAGGAACCATCCCTACCGGATCGGACATGTAACCGAGGGGTCCGTGAACTACCGGTCCTGCTCTTGTCTGAACTATACAGAAGCTCCAGGTCTATCCGTCCCATTCTGCTTTCTGTAAAAAAGGCTCGTCAAACCGACTCTTCCAACTCTTGCACAAATCGGATAATAAGTAAGATGCGAGAGAGTGAATCCATAAATTGGATGTGCTAAAATAGAAGCTATTAAGTGTTCTTTTTCTGTCTTTTCTTTAGTGCTCAACATCGGCACTTCGTCCCTTTACCATAACTGATTCTTGATACTTGTCATGTTGTCGAAAAGAGAATCGAAGAAGTGCTCAAATAGAAGCTGGCACTTTCCGTGCTTTTTGAAGTGTGTTTTGTGAAGTTATGATGGTCGTCCCTATCTCCTCTGTCCTTGCCTTCAGGGGACTCTCCATCTCAAGTGAAAGTCAGAGAACGGGGAACTCACACTCTTTGCTAACAATCAAGTCAGAGAACGGGGAGCTCTCTTAGCTAACCGAAGAGGGCAGACCAAACCGCACTCGGGACTCGGTGCCTCATTGCACCCCTTTCCGAACTCCCTCTTAGTCGAATGCTTGGAACTCGTTGAGAGCTTGACTTGATTGCCAACTCTTCTCTTTCATTCCTGAACGACTACTATCCACTTTCCTTCGATGTCTAGCCTCCCTCTCTCTGTTTAGCCCCTTCCTTTCATTCGAATGTTCTTTACGACCTTCTCTTCTTGGCAGCTTCCAAGAGGCTCCCTGTCAACGACGAACCATAGAGGAGATCGCCTCTCACGGGCAATTGAAGGTTGACCTGCTCCTAGAACAGATTGAAGAAGAACTACTCTACTTAAGTGATCCTTATCTGAGAGGGGCCCCCTTTGAAGGTAGGGGCAGCCACCATTCTTCCTTCAATCTAAGCCCTTCCAGGTCGAAGCTCTTCTCCTTCCTATTTCAGGAGCATACGACCCCCCCATCCCGGGCAGTGAAGGTCCCGTCTCATATGCTCCACCATCTATACCACAAAAGGGGATCTGCTTTCCAACGGGGCATGGTCCACCATCGGGCGGCTATCCCAGTAGTACTACCTGTGAGTTGATAGAGACCAGAAGATTTTCACCGTGCCTTTGCCCATGTGCCCCATTCTCTTGAACTTGCCCCTGACAATCCATCATTAAGGCGGCGCCCCCCCAATCCGGGCACTAAAGGCGCGGGCGCCCCAGCTCCCGATCCAATGGCTTAATGGGGGCGGGCACCTACATCGTGACCTCCGTGCGGCACTGAAAGAAATAGTGGAATGGGATAGAGAGGAAAGTGAGACCCTCTCCTGGACATAGGAAGAAACCCGAAGAAGGCATTGGACTCTCTTCCACCCCGAGAGTGCTTTCAATCATTGTTTGGCCAGGAAGACGTCGTTTCACTCGCCAAATTATAGTAAGGCTCCCTCGAGCTACCTGCTCATGCTTATAGATAGATAGACGCCTCTCGCTAAGCTCCGGTCTAACTACTTTATCTTTTTGCTCCCCTATCAACTGACCGGGCAAGGCACAGAATCTCAGACGTCTTCATCTCTTCTTATCTTATATAAGAAGCAAGGACATGTTGATCTGCGAACGCAGGTGCCAGTCTCTTTATTGAGAGCTGGTACCCTTACGAGTTAATTTACCCTTGAACGCTTGTTACCTTCTTTATCTTTTGCTTTTCCGAGTGCTCCCTTAAGACTATCTTTTATTCGTCACCCTTAAGTTGATGCATGTGTTAAGCATATAGTCTCTGCTTATCTTTTATCTGATATAAAGATCTTTCCCTTAAGTGTACTTTTCAGCTTTCTGAAAGTGTCTTAGGCAACCGGAGCACTTATTAAGTACTTCGCGGGACCGCAGTCCACAATATGCGAAGCTCTATTGGAACTTATATTATAGTAAGGGCTTTCTCGATCCTCCGGCTGTATGTTTTCGACCGGTATAGAGTAGTCGGATGGACACATTTTACGTACTCAACTAGAGAACCATTAACTTTTTTTCGACTTTCTGTATATAATATAAGTGGGAAAATGAGCGTCTTCCGAGAGAAGACCAGGAACGAGCATCGCGACGTCAGTAGTACCCACCAAGTGAGCGCACACGCGTCGACGAGCATTTTACGTATCATTACCATAAGGTAACAAGTGATGTTGATTCCCTCTGGAAATCCCAACCAAAGGGGAGCGTCCCCCCAGGTTCAAATACGACAATGATATGTCGATACCCATGCCTATGTTACTTTTGATTGAAATGCTCAGTAACATAGAATATCTTCTGAAAGAAGCTCCCCGAATTAAACATGAAATAGAGATAGATGTACAATAAGCTTAAGCACTGGCATCCAAGCAATGGAATGTCTAGCCGACTTAAGAATTTGAACAGAGATCGACGAAAAATCCCGATCTAGATAAATTTGTTTGCAAACTCTAGACCACCAATATCAGACACGAGATCCTTCGGTAGAGAAGGATTCACTTCACGTCGCGATGCTCGTACGTTGGATTACATCCTTGTACACATCAGCAACCCGGGCATCCCCCATGACGATATCATCGAGCGCATAGTTCCGAAAACGCATACCAGGATAGACCTGTTCCGCCCACACCAAAAATGGGCAAGCGCGAAGAGAGGCCAAGAATCATCCTAACGGCTGTCCGGCGTCATTATCATTCGCAGCAAATTATAGTATTACGAACTTAATATATATACGGGGTGTACCTGAATGTACGTTCTCTTTCCTAACTTTAAAACGATGTTATATTATATACAGGCGAGTATTTTCAACTTATATTATAGAAGATTAGTCGTAAATAGCCCCAAAGGCTATTGGCTTACTTTTATATTAGGCCCCAAAAATCTAGTAAAGGAGATAAATAGCCCCAAGAAGATAAATAGCCCCTTTGGCGTAGACTAACTGTATATAATATAAGATAAGTACCTCTGCTACGCAGAGGCATATAAATAGCCAAAGGGGCTATTTACGACTAAGTAGACTAATCCGCCTGTATATAATATAAGTACCTCTGCTATGCAGAGCAGATAAATAGCCTTTGGGGCTATTTACGACTAATCAGGGGTAGCAGAGTTATATTATATACAGGCGGATTAGAACTTAATATTATGAATGTAGGGCCTTTGGGGCTATTTATCTCCTTTGGCCAAAATAAATATAAATTCTCCCCAAAAATCTAGTAAATTACCCTTACTATATATTGGGGAGATAAATAGCCCAAAGGCTATTGTAGACTAATCCGCCTGTATATAATATAAGTTCCCCAAAAATCTAGTAAATTACGCAATTTCACCCCCCAAAAATCTAGTAAATTACGCAATTTATACAATTTACTAGATTTTAGGAACTACTACTTTTGCGGGCACGATTGAGGGAGAGGAATCCAACTGCAGCCTTTGTAGCATTTTTAATAGTAAAATATGGCCAATTACAGTATTGCTAACCTCTTTCTCAATTCCCGACCTCATTAAGACTGACTGGACTGACTAAAGGCTCCCATTCAACGAGTGAATTAGCTAAATCGGACTCGGGATATTAACTATCATAAGCTGGTGTCGGCACTAATGACATTGTTAAGCTTGTACCCTTCTTTTGGTGCCCTGAAGGCGGCTCCGCTCCTTAAGTTAGTTGTACGCGGGAAAGAGTGAGAAGTACTCGTATGGGCACGGGACAAATTCTAACATCCCCATCTTTCTAAGATCCCAAACAGCAGCAGTTAATTCAAAGAGGCTCGACTAATAGGAGAGGGCCGACAGATAAGGAGAGGGATTCACTACTGACTTTTGTTTCGGGATCGGAATCAGACTCTTCGGATAGGTACGAGCATCGCGACGTGAGAGAGGTACGAGCATTGCTAAGTCGCCCCGTCTCCACGTCGCTGCCGCTCTTGAATTCCAGTTGTTGTTTTCGGAAGCTTTGCTGCTCTTGTCAATAAAGATAGTAGGCTCTGCAGGGGTCAGACCTACGGGAGGGGAGGTTATTACATACACTAGAGCTATAATATGAGTACTCGCCGGGTCTTCTAACCTGTCCTTCCATGCCATGAACAGAAGGTGCCTCGTCTGATATCAATCGGTACGTTGCCCTCCTTCGGCTCTTCCTTGTGTCAGAGCCTCCCTCGTACGTTCGCCGGCAAGAATAAACCACTAACTAACAGAAGGGAATTGAAGCTGCAGCTGCTGTTCATGTCTTTTCCCGACCTACCTGTTTCAAGAGTTAAGGAGTAGCTTTTTTCCTCGAATCCGGTAGCTAGACGAGTTTCATCAGTCCCCTATGCTAAACGAGTGGAAGATGTTCCGGGTGCTGTTGTAGTTTAAGATGTTCCTGTTGCTAGCTCAGTAGTTGAATCAAGCTTAGGTGCATACTATTAACTTCTATTTCAAGCTGGTACCCAAAGAAAAGAGTGAATGGAAAGAAAAGAGGACTGATATAGGAATGAGGCCAAGATCTTTCCCAATATATATACAGGGTTGAATTTCCATGAACGACTACGGTATTATATGCCATTCAGATAAGAGACTACGGTCTTATAGTCCATGTTAATATTCGACTCTTGCTTGGGAAGGGAGGCACTTTAACTTATGATTTGAGTTTGGCATTGTGTACTCGTTCTGCACTAGAAACATATTCAATTAAAGCTGGTGCCTGTTTATTTCAAGGGAGAGTGAATGGCTACTTTAACTCTTCAAACCGGACTCAAGCACTAACCTAAACTCATTGTCTATCTTTCTTCGACTTCGCTTCGACTTCGCATCTGTCTTCTGGGCCATTCTTCCTGATGGGCTATTTCTATCTGTCTTTCCTATTTCCCTTTCACCAACGCTACTACTCGAACGACTACTTTTGTTTCTTAATTTAGACCCCAAAAATCTAGTAAAGGAGATAAATAGCCCCAAGAAGATAAATAGCCCCTTTGGCGTAGACTAACTGTATATAATATAAGATAAGTACCTCTGCTACGCCTCTTTGAGTCGAAAATAGACCCAAAGGCTATTTATCTTCTCTGCATAGCAGAGATATTTCTATTTTAGTAAGATGGTTTATTCTACGCCTTTGGGGCTATTTATCTCCTTAGCCAAAGGGGCTATTTACGACTAAGTAGACTAATCCGCCTTACTATAATATAAGTACCTCTGCTACGCAGAGCAGATAAATAGCCTTTGGGGCTATTTACGACTAAGCTAAAATAAATATAAATTCCGAAGAGTTTCATGCCCCGATTCAAGGGCTCTACAATAGAAAGAATAGTAGATGCGGGCCGAACGAAAGCCAAGCGAGGAACTTGACTAAGCCCCAGTGACGCCTCTTCCGGAAGCACGAGACGAAGCCGGGGAGAAGGCGACCTGAGACTGGAATGCATTCTGTCTTACTTAATAGATATGGTGTCGGGCTAAAGCGGGCAATAGTTGGATCAAGCCCGGGTAAGAGTTGAGTTCTTGGGACTGAAACAAGAGGACTAGTGGGCTCTCATGCCAACCACTGCCTACAAGGTCCCTAGTCATGGGCCGAGTCCAAGCTGTTCAAACTAGTCCAACCATCGAGGACCATACCAACGAATGAACTGGTGAAGAGTGCCAAGGTGCGTAGCGGAAGAGTGTGAACCGAGAGAATGAAAGTCAGACGAATGAACTGGTGAAGAGTGCCAAGTCCCAATGACTGGTGATAGTGACGCGATAGTCTGACTAGTTCTTCTTGTGATGTCCTTCCTCCTTCTTCATGCTTCCCAATGATGAGTGCTTCCTCCTCCGCTGACCCGACTGAGAGCTCGATTGACAAGCACTGGTTCCGAGCTCCCACCTTCCGCTTCGCCCCTTCACTTCTTTATATAAGAGAATAGGTCGAAAAGGAACTGAAAAGGCTATACTGGCGATTCAACACCTCTCAAAGAGCAAGAGTTCACAAGTAGAAGTCCTGGAAAGAGAAGCAAGAGCCTACGAGTCTAGGCCAGGCATTCAAGCCTGGGATGACTTATAATACATGGTCGGATGACCTGCCATGATAGCCAAGATCCAACTACGACTTCGGGACAGATGTCGATTCAGTCTTTGTCAGGTGCGGAGCGGAATTCAAGTCTGATATTATATTTCAATTAAAGGAGCGAAGGAGTCAATATGATATTCTTGCTTGCCCACTATGCGGGATGAAGAGCCGCGGAACTTGTCCGGCCGGCTCGACTTCGCTTCAACTCATCAGCTCAACGAGCCCAGCTGCCTTGAGTGAGAACATAACCGAGCCAGCGAGTGAAACGGAGTGCGGCAGAGCCAGCATATCTACTAAACTATAGTTGAGCAAATATGAGATCATTTATAGTATAATGAAGCTACCACTACTGATGAAGTAGTAGACGGCTACTATAGTCTCATTCAGAACATTAATTGAATGATAAAGTAGTTGTAGCCTACCGTAGCTTCCTAGTATAGTAGTCCGAGGCCGGGCTCCTAGTTCGGCTAGTTGCTTCACCGGTCAACTCTGTCTATACTGGCTCGGCTTCACTCCCACTCCCGATCACTGGACAGTCGGATGGCTGCTATCCGTTGTTGCTGCTGCAAGGGAGACTATGCCTCCACTGGACAGTTTCTGCTCGGAATGAAACTCAACACCGAACTCAGAGGAGCGAACGAGAGCGGCTAATTCTTAAGTAAGAGAAGGATAGACTGATCAGGGATATCTGCTCGACATGGGTGTGAGGAGCGAACGAGCAGTTACGCGTTCAAGTCGCCTGGTCAAGATAGTTGTCAAAAAGGAGATGAGAGGGCTCTACAATATACGATATTATCTTTCTGGTAGGCTCCGCACCGAATGAATGGCCGATCTAAGGTCGGGCTGGAATAGAGAAGAGGAGGCCCCGGGAGCGAGACCAAAGGTGACGCATTCAAAGTAGCGTAATAGCATCAGCATCACTAGGAAGCGTAGTCAGGCACAGTTCGAGTGGAGCACCTCCGCAAATTACGGTATTGCGAGTGGTCAAGCAATTTCCTCTATAGTAAATTACGCAATTTACGACTAATCCCCTTTATTATAGTATGGCTATATTTTTGGGCCTAATATAAAAGTCAGTTTCCTGCGCAGCGACGTGCCAAACTGAACTTAAATATCTATTGTATTTATATACTTGTAAAAGAAAGTCAAGATAGGCAACGCCCTCTTGCCCTTGTTACGCAACACGCCAACAAAGAACCTTGGTTCTGTTGCGCCCTGTATTCCGAGGCGGAACTTATATTATAGTAAGTGCGGAATTTAGATTGATTTGTAGGGCCATTTCCCGATCCGCCAAATATATAGTAAGGGCGCTAATATATACAATTGAAGTTCTCGTCACCCGAACTCGAATAAAAAGACTGGGAAGACGAGAGGAAACCTTAAACTGAAAGGGAGCGCTCGGCACAGTGTACATTAAGAAGTTGGTGCCCTTAAACAAGAGTTCGGGACCTGTTCTATTTGCTAGTGTTAAGCATCACGTATCTGCTTATCTTTGATTGATTTTAACCGCGAATTTATATTTATTTTAGGCAATTTACGTATATATTAGGCGCCCCTCGTTATTTATTGAGGAGAGGGACGGCCTCTGACTACGAGTTGCTTTGACTGGGCGTCTTCCGCGAGTGCTTTTTCTTTGTTAAATTAATATAACGTCCCGTCCCACTCCTTTTCTCTATAAAAGAAAGGTGCGAATGAGTCAAGGAAGATCAATAGCGAACCAGTCACCCGTAAAGGAGGAGCTTCGTCCCGCCCCTACCACTTGACTGCGCTCTCTTTCCAAGGTTATAGTTGCCCTCAAGAAGCGAATCGAACCCCTCCCCATCGAATAGATTAGCTCAGGCCATCTGATAGCAGTCAAATTCCGCTCCCGAATACTTGATGCTATAGACTACACATATAAAGATATAATAATGATCTGAGATTGAGATTGGTATGAGAAGTCCACTTTCAAGCTCCATTCTCACTCTACTCTCAGCTTTGCATTCTTTCTTCTCTCACTTTAATCTAGAACTTGATTCTTTTGACAGACTGAAAGAGTAGTGATTGCCGTACCATAGACGCGAAGTCGGACGACAGCTATTGCTACGTAGGTCGCTGTCCCACGGTCTCGGATCCCTGCCCTAGTTCTTGTGCACCCATTCCTATCTACTCCAACCAGGGTCAACCATACCGATTGATAGTTGAGATCGGATAAGTATCTTAGCTAGACGATAGCGGATCTTGGCTAGAAACTCTGGCCCATACCTGAAGAAAAGATAACCGGGGTGCCCATCATGACAAGCACTGCCTCCAAGGTGCCTAGTCATGGTTACGAGTGACAGTGGTGCAAGGGGACCGGGGGACAGTGATTCATGATAGTTTAATTATTCTGCCGCTAATAGCTCCGCGGAACTTGTCCGGTGGGCTCTGGACGGGAATTGAACCGGATTGCCTTTCTTTGGTCCTACCTTCGCTCATCTCATATCTATCTATATTGATTGCTAATAAATATAAGGAACTTACTTGATTTTAGGGCCCGCCTCAGATCATATTTAAAGATTGGGATTTCCCGCCGAAGATCATATTGATAAGTGAAGCGAGCAGCGACATGCGTGGAGGACAGACGAGCCGACAAGTGAAGCGCGGCCGCAGAGCCGACCGATGACTTAGATTACGGAAGCCCATGAGCTCGGTGTTCTCGCTGGCTAAGCAACATTTCAAAGGTAGGCTCATGAATGGAAATTACACTGGAACTCGCTCCACTTCTATTTTATATAGTTCGCTGGCTAAGCAACATAGTTCCTGAGGTTGGCGACTGCGCGCTCCATTTCATTCCGCTTGCTGGCTCTAATATCTATTTAAAAGGTAGGCTCTAATATCTAATGAATGAGCTTCGTTTTGCTCGTTCGCTGGTGGGCATGAATAGTTAATTAGGAGTTAGCTCCCCTCTTCCAACGTTGCTCTCACATTAGCAGCTGTGGTGTAGGAGACCCACTCTTCTTCCGCCTCTGCAGCTATTCCACCTCCACCTGGTGCTTCCCTTATAGTTGCGCGCTACGTACCGCACCTTTCAAGCCTGCATGGTAGCTTGCTCCGCACCTTGAGTGCTGCCTTCCATTCCCACCCATGACGGAGACTTAAGTCCACTATTAAGCAAGCTCCATTCCTGATCAAGTAGCCTGTCAGGTCAGCAAGCACCACTTTAATCTATCTTGCCATTCTTTCTTGCCATTCCAGTTAAACTCGGTAGGCTCTTCTTCGATTGGTAAAGCGCTTTGGACTGACTGTGGGGAACTCCATGGATTGATCTTGAGCTGGTGGCAATGAGTCGCCCCGACTAACTTCTCTCTTCGGGACCTAGGTTATCAGAATTAACTACTGACTTCCGCTCTATGAAGATGGTTCGGTCAGGTCTCGCGGACGCCCTAAAATCAAGTAAATTCCTTTTTCCCGGATCGAATAGCAGAGCTCGATAGCTTAGACTCCACTCGGATTAGAATGCAAGGGCATCGTCAGATAGGCTCGACCATAAGGAATTTACTTGATTTTAGGGCTCGACCATAATATTAGGGAGAGAGAGAGGAAAGAGAACGTACATATCAGGTACACCCCGTATATATATTAAGTTCGTAATACTATAATTTGCTGCGAATGATATCTACTAATGACGCGGCTCAGATTGGAATGCCAGGCTTGCTCTATCTGATGCCTGGGAAAAGATTGATGCTCCCCTCTCCTCCGCATAGACGGTTCGCGAACTCCTTTGCGTCACTTCTGATGTCGCTGAAGTAGTTAGACCAAAGTAAACTCACTCATTTCTTCGTGCTCTAGGTCTATTCGATCAGAAGATAGATAGAGGAACGAGGGCACGGTAGGTTAGGTGCTACTATAGTATCATAAAGCAATAGATGAGTTCATTTCATTCAGAAGCAACCAATCATTGAAAGTCTCATTCAGCAACCATTCATTTCATTCAGAAGTAGTGATCGAGGCGCATAGATGAGTTCATTGAATGAAGAAGTAGTTTAGCCTACCTATGCTCTCCACGCGCCAGCTGCTACCCTATGTCTCCGATGTCTGCTGCTTTGGATCCACTACATCCGCCTAGGCCAGGTCAGAAGTCCTGCTTAGAGGCTAGGCTGGGCCGGGTGACTACTATAGATGGTGTGGGCCCATGTGACCGGTCTAGAGTGATGCTTACGAGTGCAGTTCTTGCCACTGCAAAATAGGGACTGAAGGGCTAGGGTTCATAGTGAAGAGTTCCTGGTTCCGAGTCCAAGCTGAAATAATAGGCCTGCCCTAGTCCTGGGGTCCGATAGCAGCGCCCTGTATATATATTTGCCGGGAGTCCGAAGCTGGTTGAGAGGGATGGGTGCCGACTCCTCCAATAAATCCGTCCCCATCAAGAGTAGGGCCCACCCTCTTCTCGTCCCCAATTCTGCCCTAAAGCTCTCAATTGCTCGTGGAGCTGCGCTTCTACTATTGTAAGATAAAGTAGTTTTTCTCATGTATAAAGTAGTTGTAATTAAACCACTACTTAATTACACCTTGTGATTAAGTTGCCATTTAATTACACCTTGTGATTAAGTTGCCATTTAATTACATCTTGTGATTAAAGAGCCTTTTAATTACGGAGTGCCGCTAGACGCCTTCTACCGCATTCCGCTACGCAGGGTGTGCTGCCTATTTGGCTCAGCTCCACGTAGTTCCGCCTCGCTGGGGCATTCAATGGAACCGCATCGCTGGCTCGTTCATAGGGATTTGTACTGGTGGACTATTGGGGGGAGGTCTCTCTTTCTATCTCTCTTCTGGGTCCCTACTAATTGTCTGGTCTGTCCCGACTAATGACTTGTCTCTGGTCAGTGAATGGTTGCTAGGAGTGGGTTGTTCTCAGGCTCAAGGAAGTGGACTGTCTCTGCTAATGAGGAAGGAATCTCCGCTCTGACTGGTTTTTTATCTCTAACTGGGGCGGTTTAGTTGAAGACTGCTGGCCTGTCTTCATTATTGTTGGTTGCTCTGTCTTGGGTTGAGATTCTCTATGGTGGACTTCAGCTAAGGACTATGTTTCAAGTTCGGGATAAGAAAGTATATAATAGGAATGGTAGCTCTTGACTTTTGCCCCAGACCGGTGATGGAGTTAATGGTCTCGAACTCTTGTGAGAGTTAGTGGAGTTTATCAGGTGGTGCCGTGTCTATCTGTGTAGCATGGGAGAGAGTGTGAGAGGGAAGGTCTCTTCCGGTCCTCGGCGCAGTGTCAGTTTTTCGTGTGCCTATGATCTCAATTGGAAGAGCGGATAAGAGAAGGCTAAGTGTCACTCTCTGGTACGGGATCTATGTCAGCTTGGTAGTGGCTGGGCTGTACTTTTTTATCTGAACTGCTTTGGATTCGTACGATGTAGCTTCAGTCTTTCTTCCAATAGATGTTGAGATCTCTGTTCTAGCTCTGTATAACGCCAGGCCTCTTTTTCCTCTGATTCTCTATAATCTGAGAATCTCTACTTTCTACTCTTGCTTGATCCCTGGCTCCCCTACTTTCTCTGTACTATTTATCTTCTGTTGGTTAAGGTACTACCTACTAATTTATCATAGGAGTGTGAGATCGTACTATAGGGTCTTGGAAATGGTGGCTCTTAGTTCGTCGGGTCACATGTGTGGAAGGGCTAGTATGGCATGGACTACTTAAGAGTATGGTGTTGGGGCTGACTGAAGTGAGTAAGTGGTATGAGGAGTCCTAGGCTCATATATGGCAGTCAGTCTAGTCCTATGGATTTAATGGGACTGCTTGAGTTCAAGGCCCGAATTGAGGTGCTGTGCTGTAATGGACGTGGGATCGGTTCAACGGCGTGCTTATGGCTTATT
Source organism: Curcuma longa (assembly GCF_044706935.1). NCBI lineage: Eukaryota > Viridiplantae > Streptophyta > Magnoliopsida > Zingiberales > Zingiberaceae > Curcuma > Curcuma longa. The sequence continues at coordinate 6,773,312 of NC_133876.1, read as the reverse complement.
ACTTCCTGGTCTCCCTGAGGTTTAGTATCACTAAACTTGACCCCCGTTCTTTTCTTGAAAGGAAGAGTTAGTGTTATAGGAAAGGTTGTAAGTCCCGACCATGAACCTCTGGATGGAACTCTCTATCAGTATGTGACTTCACTGGTGGTGAAGCGATCTGACTTGAATGGTGGTGAAGGGTAGCTTTATTGATGGGAATGGAGTTGAACTGGCTATGGGATCGGATATGCTTGGATGTTTTCTGTTTTGAGTGAGAGCCTCTGCGTGACAGAGAAATGTGTGGTACAAGTATCCGACGTAAGCGTGGTGTAGCTGCTTTCATTCCTCTGCCTGTTGGCTCATTCATTTGTGTGCTGTGCTGCTTGGACAAGACAGTGAGTAGTGCCCGACCGAAGGGTGCTCTACTCTGAATGGAGGCAGTGTGGCTTCACAGGCATCTCTCTTCTTGCCTTACGTGTACAAGTGGTTCATAAAGTGGGAGCCAAGGAGGGCTGGGCTAGGGGCTCGTCGTGATAGGCATTCATTCCTATCGTCTGGAACTGGAGTTCTTTCTTCTAATGGAGTGTGTGCTATCTTAGGACAGAAGTGGTTGATGGCTGTCTCATGAATGTCTTATGTGTAAGCATGGATTCGATTCTCTTTCTTTATTGTTCGTATAGGCCGAATATTAAGTTATTCTTCTCTTACGGGCAGTTACTGGTTTGGAATCAATGAAAGGTGCTTGCTATGTGTAAGTGCCGCTGCTAAGACTGTATAAGTAGTAAGGTGCTTACGCTAAGACTGTATAAGTAGTAAGGTGCTTACTAGTATAAGGGTGGGGATTGGAGCCGAGGAGCAAATGTCTATCCCAAGTGGTTCGATCTCGAACTCTCTTCTAAAGAGTAGTGGTCGCGTAGGTGGATAGTAGCGCTCCTATCCTAGCCTAGTAGTGTGTGTCAAGATCAGAAGGGATGGGTGAAAGGATTAGACCTCAGGTAGCTCTAATGGAGGGAGGGGCCTTCTTCTATACTAAGGTTGACTAGACTAGGTCTCTGTGAAGCGAAGAGAGTTCTTTTGTGTCCTAGCTCTCTTCTGCATCGTAAGTGGTTTAGCTGGTATCGGAGCCCGGAGTCCTTACGTTACCGTTCATTATAGATAAAGTCAGTAATGGGAAGACCTAGACGTACAAGGCAAAGTTTCGTCGATGCCATGCGAGGTTGAGGTTCGTAGGTTCGAATGGTGCTCTGGGTCCTGGTGGGATCTTTAATAAGTACTGGGTCTTGGTGGGATCTTTAATAAGTGATTAAAGAGTAAGTGAGCTTTATTGTGAACTAGCCCCGTGCAGCATTACTCTCGATGGAAGTTAAAGCAAAAGTCAAAGGTTCGAATTCTACGTCGGTACCCTCGTTCCTAATCAAAGTACTCTTTTCTACTATGCATGGCAGAAAGAAGTCTGATTTGAGCACTGTGGGAAAGAATGGTCAAACCTAATGTGGTACCAAGGATCTGGGGTGACGAGCGAGCGAACGAACTTGACGTGAAGGAATAGCTGACGCGAAGTTGGAGGAATACTACAATGACGCGGAGACTTTATCGCTAGTAAACTCTGGCGAGGGAGGATCCCGATCTACTACGGGAGATCCGAGTGTTCATTGGTTCATCCGGTGACAATGGGAAAGCGACTCAATGGCACCGAGACCTACATTCAATCGACCGAACGGGAGTGCGAGACCAGAGGGATGATTGATGCCCCCGAAGAGGCTATGACCAGTGAGCTGGAAGAGCTTCAATTGGCTGGTGCTGCTCCGCTCCACTTGTCCGGTATGTGCGGAAGATTCATGGTCTCTTATGAATGGCGAAGTCTCTACGATTACATGAGGAAGGTCGAAGCGGAAGGACGGGATTCAAGTTAAAGTCGTACGGGATAGGGGTCCGATTCAAGTTTTGCGTTCAAGTCCCGTCTTCTTAGTGACCACAGAATCAGTGGAGTGAACCGAATCATGAATATCTATAAGATGGATCCGATAGGCCCGTCGACAAAGCTCATTCATAGATAGATATAGATGCGATAGATATGGATGGAATGAATGTCCTACTCTCAGTCGAGTTCAATTTCTTTTATTATTATTTAGAAAGTCAAAAGTAGTGGAGCGAACCATGAACATCCCACGCATCCGAAGCAATCCTGAGAGGAAGGAAGGAGCCGACAAAGAGATGAGATGAGGCGGGACAACCACTTATCTTATGAAATATGAGATGAGGCGGGAAAGAAAAGAAAAGGAAAGAGAACCACATGGGCTCGTTGTTCAAGGCAGATTCATGGGCTCAAGTGCGGATCAAGTGCTTCTTGGTGACGAGTTCGGAGCTCGTGAAACTCAGTGAAAGGAGCTCGTACTCCCCGGCTCAAAAGAGCCCTCTTGACCGGAAAATAGAAGCTCGTGAATAAGAATAAATAAGAAAGAGCGAAGCAAGTGGAAGTGGCAAACGCTGCCCCGGACTTATCAATTCCTAACCGAGCGAGAGATTTCTCACCCGAGGCTGAGATTCAGAGCTAATGATAGGGAACTGCTTTTACCCTCATTTATCCTGGGCTGTGGGGCGAGTGCAGAGAAGAAGCGCTGTCGAACACCTACTTGAGAGTTTATTATTATTTGGCTGGTCACCGAAAGACTGAAACTCTTATTCCCTCTGCCATTCAAGATAGTCTCGTCTTAAATATAGTAAATTGAGGCTCGCACTCTTTTCTCTCGACTTCGCATGTTCATTCGTTCTGCTCTCCCCCATCGGATGATGGTCTGCTTCCTCATGAGCCGCCATTCATTCGGTCCTTCCTTAATGAATGAGGTTCTTCCGAAGCCCTCTGCCTTTTCACTCTCACTTGACTGTGGGAGATCGATCTCCGATGCCTCTGCCTCCTTAATTCACTCCTTTTCTCTGTCACCAAGATAGACCATATTTCTCTTAGCAAATAACGCCACACAGTTTTTTTTTTTTTGCAGAAGAAAAAGAAAAGATGGTTGATCGGAGGTAAATGATAAAAGTTACGAAATATATATAGGACAAGAAATAATTAAAGGCATGAACATTTAGTTTTCAATTAAAGTCAAATACAGGTCCCATCTAACCGCAATTGTTTGAATACTTTTACTCTTGTGTTATTATTTATTTTATTTATTAAAATATTAAAATAAAAAAATTATAAAAGTACAAGTTATCAATTAATTTCTATACATTATAGAAGTTACGTGTTAATTTTCATATTATTTATCATGATCTAATAATATTTATTTAAAATATAATGAGTATTATAGAGTCTTCATTATTTATTTACTTGTTAAAATATTATTTAAAAAAATAAAATTAAAATGATATAAAATTGTATTGTTAGTTTATACATGATCAAATAATATAAAAGTATAAAAACTAACAAATAACTTAGGGGTAGAAATTAATTATTAACTTCTATTAGATAATATAAATGAGAAGCATTTCAAGCAGTAATCATTTGATTTGAATTAAAAATGAGCACTCATCCAATAAAAATATAAATGAGAGATGCTATTTTAATTTTTGATATATATATAATAAAATATTTTACTTTCCCCGTGAAACTTTTTGCTGCTCTTTGGCCTTCCATTCCTACTATTCCAATAGGTGGAAAAGATATTTACTTATCTATCCAAATAAACAACCAAAGAATAAATTAATCATCCATTTTATTCCATACTATGGCTTATCTATACTTTCAACTAAATACGCTTCAGGACTCAGGAGATGTTGATACAACTTTATATATATAAGAAAAATTAATAATTAAAACTCAGGAACGATAATTGAAATCCCTAGTTGAAGGGAAAAATAAAAGCAAAATGAAGCCCTTTAAAATTCGCGCATGGATTTCCACCGGAGAGCGACGGTGCGTTGTGTATGATTGGCGGGTGAATTTTTCGGAGAAGAGGACGAGAGTTTCTGATCGAATAGTTGTGGTACTATTCGTCTTACAGGAGAAGATCCTGCTCTTCGTAGTCCCACAGCAGTGGATCATCCTCACGCGTCGTCGTCGAAGCGTCCAGTTAGCAAGTTCAGAGAGCCCCACCACCATCAAGCTCGACGGCTCTCCACCTAGCTATAATGGGCACTCGTCTGTCTTCTCCATCACGAGACAAAACCAAGAGCGCCCTGTGGCGGAGTCAGAAAGCCTTCTGTCGCTTCCGCTCCAGACGACAAATGACGTACAGAATATATATTTAAATTAAATGATGCATGTCTTTCGGCCGACGGCGACCCTCCGGAGCGGAGCTTGCAATTCCGGCGATTTCGTGACCGCCGCGGGCGGCCGGGCTCGCTGCCAACTGGGAATGATAAGATGGCTCCGTCATGCCATCATGGATGACGTCGGCGATCGATAAGGACGGTCGGCGATGGGCCCGGCTGCATTAATGGGGACCTTGCGCAGGCAGGACCCCCCGTGCCGAATGATTAGCTGATAGGAATCTGAAGGCGAGTAATTATATATGCGATCAACTAGTATCTGAATCATGAATCGAATCATGGCTAGTTGGATTACTTTTCCTCTGCTATTTCATTTTCATTCATATAGCGAAATCAGTGATATACAACCTTTAAAAGATATAATAACTTGTGTGAGCACGGAAAAATTCCAGATATTTTATGAAACTACATGGATTAGGTGCGTCGAAAAATTGAACCAATATAACATGCACATCAAATGTTTCAGGTAAGTTGTCACAGACAAGGTCAAGGATTATCCTTGATAGACGTACACAAATTCCCAGCCGACGTTCATGCCTTTGAGCATAGGATTATACAGTAAGAATGCATATCATTCTTCCGAAATGTAAGGTTTTATGGATCGCAAGTCCAGTCACCATCTTTAATGTTACACTAATAGGAGTTTTCATGAAGATCTGCATAAATTCCTTGGGGGCTAGCTATTCACCACATCCCTCCCTTGTTGGTTTATATGTAATGTGTGAGTTTAATGGTTCTAGTGAATTCTTCCATATCTATGGGAGCTTAAAGCCTCTTCATCAGGCTTGAAATTAGACGGAAGGAGACATCTGACAGCCTGCATCTAGAAAATTCGGCTGAAACATTCTTTTTGCTGTGGCCATTGTTGGGCATCGTTGACCTCCAAAAGCTGCCTATAGAAGATAGAAGAAACATTTATACTCCGCTGTTTTGTGTCATTTGAGCAAATTTCACTGATTTCACTATTTAACTTTCCACCAACTCCAAGTTAATCCCAATCCTTTCGACTAACTGATGCCTGATTTTCTCCACATTAGCCATTCACTCGTGGCTCACTTCTTTCTGTAGAACTACAAGAAACCTACTTTTGGACCTGGCTCAGAGTTTCCAGACCTGTATCACCACTTACATATCTAACTCCTTCGATTTTTCCATTTGAATTGATAGCATATATAATTCAGGAGAAATGAATCAGATTCCGGGCTGACTGCGTCAGTCTCAGAGATATGATTTGCTCGGCTGTATTGATGGTACTGCTCTATCTCTCTCCCATTAGTCTCTTCGCTTGGCTTGAGGTCTTCAAAGACAGAGCTGATGTCCTGGGAAGCAGGATGCTGGTAATAGAATTCCATGATATCTTGAACTTTGATAGACTTGGTGGCTCCTTGAAGCATATCTACCTCTTTTACAGCTTTCAGATCTAGTTGGTACTACCATGCGCTCAAGAAAAATTAAGCTGAATTTCTCCTTGGAGCTGGCACAGCTGCACATACTTCTCATTGAGCATGAATTTTGCATCAATTAACTTCATTTGTACCCTCTCTTCAACATCCTACGCTCTTCATCCACTTCTTCGCGAGGATTCCCTCTTGATCACTTCAACCTCAGCTTTGTCTTCTCCAATCTCCTTTGCCAGTCCTTCTCATGATTCCTCTACGATTTTTCGTGCCTTCCTCTCCTCTCATGATCATGCAATCACGTCCTTGCAGACAACGTTGCCTCAGCGAGTTCATCGACCAGCTTGGCATTCACAACTTCCGACCGTTTTCTATTTTTCCTTTCTCTGATAAGATTATCCTTAATGTGTTCTGACACCATGCGGGCTTTAACATTTTCTCTTTTCCTCCATAATTCTATCTCTTCTGCAAGCCTCTTCATGAACTGATTGAACTTTTTGTTTGCAGCCTGTTGCTCAGATTCAAGATCATTGATATAACTACGAGCCCGGTCTAGCTCCATTTGAAGATCTGAGATAGCAGAGAAGTCATTTACCCATTCGTCCTCAGGAAGCTTCAGGCGGCTATGGAATCCGTACTGGTACATTTGCAGGTCCCGGGTCCCATTTTGTTGCCTTTCTCCATTGCAGAGAAGAGTAACACAGATGAAAGTTTCAGCTGTTAAGAGAAGAAAAACAATTGGTAAGCTCAAATAGATATAAAGAACATCAACTAATTCACTACGTATTCAAATGAGCATAGGAGTCGCTAGCTCATTCTCTGCAATTGCAAATAGTAAAATCAAATTATGAACACCTATATTTGAGAACATTCACAGGATTCTGCTTGAAATATGAAGGCCAACATTCACTTCAAAAGATAGGAATCCTCAAACAAAGTGATCGAGACCAATGCAGGAACTTGGACAAGCAATTAATAATGTCATTTAGGAAGACTAGAAGTGTTCTGCCAATAGCCACTCTAGTCAACCAATAACTACGCCGTAAATCAAAAGAAGCCTCAAAATTAAGAATTCTCAATGTTATTCAAATATAAAATACGTTGTTATTTGCAACCTAAATGAGAGAATGAAACAAAAATTAGCGACTGAATTTTAATCGGTCACTAAATCCGTCGTTATTTGTGAGTTTTTTTTATGGAAGAGGAGGCCAACATTCACTTCAAAAGATAGGAATTCACAGCAGGCGACGGCAATCATTAATTTAATGATCAAATTTTAATTCAAGGGGCAAAATCAGCGATTGAATTCCAATTCGATCGCAAATTTTAACGACCGAATTGAAATTCGATCGCTAAATTAGCGATCGAAATGGAATTCGGTCACTAAATTTAGCGACCGATTTCAAATTCGGTCGCTAAAAGTAGTGACTGAATTCCAATTCGATCGCTAATTAGCGATCGAATTTAAAATTGATCGCTAAATCAGATTACGATGAATTTTTTAGTATTTTTTAAATCAGTCGTTAATCAGATTTAACGACTGATTAGCGATCAAAAATTCGATCACTAATTGTGATTATTTTTGTAGTGCCAGTCACCACCGCACCTCCCTTGCATGTGACGCACCGTCACGGGTCCAACGCCAATTAGAACCTTGCTAGGCGACGGTACCTCCCTCCCTATACCTCCCTCCCTAAACCCTATGCCTCCCTCCCCTCCGTTTCCGTCGGACATCTCAATGGACGAAGCGCAGAGGACTCAGGCGATGATTGCGGCTCGGCAGGAGCTGCAGGCATCTGTGACGGCTCTGCAAGCAGCAACACAAGCAGCACAGCGAGCGACAACGGCCCTGCAGGCGGTGGCCGATCAAGTTACACTACAGATTGATCGTCCGCCTCGGGCAAGGGCAAGGTTCAGGTAAAGTATTTTTAATAATATTTTTATTTTTTTAAAAATATATATTTATATATTATTTGTATATATGTTTAGGGCTCTTGAGAAACCAATGTTCTTCTTCCTGGTGATTTTCAATTATTTCACAGGTATATCTTTGTATGCTCTCTCAGCATGGAGCAAAAATGAATATGCAGCTATTTTTAGTACGGCTGAATTTTAATCGGTCACTAAATCCGTCATTATTTGTGAGTTTTTTTTTATGGGAGAGGAGGCCAACATTCACTTCAAAAGATAGGAATTCACAGCAGGCGACGGCGGCCCTACAAGCGACGGCAATCGTTAATTTAATGATCAAGCGACGGCAATCGTTAATTTAATGATCAAATTTTAATTCAAGGGGCAAAATCAGCGATTGAATTCCAATTCGATCGCAAATTTTAACGACCGAATTGAAATTCGATCGCTAAATTAGCGATCGAAATGGAATTCGGTCACTAAATTTAGCGACCGATTTCAAATTCGGTCGCTAAAAGTAGTGACTGAATTCCAATTCGATCGCTAATTAGCGATCGAATTTAAAATTGATCGCTAAATCAGATTACGATGAATTTTTTAGTATTTTTTAAATCAGTCGTTAATCAGATTTAACGACTGATTAGCGATCAAAAATTCGATCACTAATTGTGATTATTTTTGTAGTGCCAGTCACCACCGCACCTCCCTTGCATGTGACGTGACGCACCTTGCTCACGGGTATACCAATGCCTCCCTCCCCTCCGTTTCCGTCGGAAATCTCAATGGACGAAGCGCAGAGGACTCAGGCGATGATTGCGGCTAGGAGCTGCAGGCACTGTGACGGCTCTGCAAGCAATAGAACCTTGCTAGGCGACGGTCCCTCCCTATACATCCCTCCCTAAACCCTATGCCTCCCTCCCCTCCGTTTCCGTCGGAAATCTCAATGGACGAAGCGCAGAGGACTCAGGCGATGATTGCGGCTCGGCAGGAGTTGCAGGCATCTGTGACGGCTCTGCAAGCAGCAACACAAGCAGCACAGCGAGCGACAACGGCCCTGCAGGCGGTGGCCGATCAAGTTACACTACAGATTGATCGTCCGCCTCGGGCAAGGGCAAGGTTTTGGTAAAGTATTTTTAATAATATTATTATTTTTTTAAAAATATATATTTATATATTATTTGTATATATGTTTAGGGCTCTTGAGAAACCAATGTTCTTCTTCCTGGTGATTTTCATTTATTTCACAGGTATATCTTTGTATGCTCTCTCAGCATGGAGCAAAAATGAATATGCAGCTATTTTTAGTACGACTGAATTTTAATCGGTCACTAAATCCGTCGTTATTTGTGAGTTTTTTTTTATGGGAGAGGAGGCCAACATTCACTTCAAAAGATAGGAATTCACAGCAGGCGACGGCGGCCCTACAAGCGACGGCAATCGTTAATTTAATGGTCAAATTTTAATTCAATGGGCAAAATCAGCGATTGAATTCCAATTCGATCGCAAATTTTAACGACCGAATTGAAATTCGATTGCTAAATTAGCGATCGAAATGGAATTCGGTCACTAAATTTAGCGACCGATTTCAAATTCGGTCGCTAAAAGTAGTGACTGAATTCCAATTCGATCGCTAATTAGCGATCGAATTTAAAATTGATCGCTAAATCAGATTACGATGAATTTTTTAGTATTTTTTAAATCAGTCGTTTATCAGATTTAACGACTGATTAGCGATCGAAAATTCGATCACTAATCGTGATTATTTTTGTAGTGCCAGTCACCACCGCAACTCCCTTGCACGTGTCGCACCGTCATGGGTCCAACGCCAATTAGAACCTTGCTAGGCGACGGTACCTCCCTCCCTATACCTCCCTCCCTAAACCCTATGCCTCCCTCCCCTCCGTTTCCGTCGGACATCTCAATGGACGAAGCGCAGAGGACTCAGGCGATGGTTGCGGCTCGGCAGGAGCTGCAGGCGTCTGTGACGGCTCTGCAAGCAGCAACACAAGCAGCACAACGAGCGACAACGGCCCTGCAGGCGGTGGCCGATCAAGTTACACTACAGATTGATCGTCCGCCTCGGGCAAGGGCAAGGTTCTGGTAAAGTATTTTTAATAATATTATTATTTTTAAAAAAAATATATATTTTTATATTATTTGTATATATGTTTAGGGCTCTTAAGAAACCAATGTTCTTCTTCCTGGTGATTTTCATTTATTTCACAGGTATATCTTTGTATGCTCTCTCAGCATGGAGCAAAAATGAATATGCAGCTATTTTTAGTACGGCTGTGATAACTTTTCTTACTCTTCTTCGGTTCTTTTTACAGTAAAAGGTTCTTAGGAAAATTAGTTTATTTCTTCCGTTAAATTACTATGTATAAACTAGAAAAGGCCGATCATTTAGTATGATTTTCTGAGGTCATATCAACCAGAATATTTGCATCTGTATGAACTGCACAAGCATTGGGGTCCATCTCACTCACGTGTTAGATCAGTGATTATTTTCTTTATTTTAAGATGCAATTTCAGATTAGTTTGACAACAAAAGTTATGTTTACATGCAATTGAATGCTCCATTACCTTGAATACTCTGATCCATTTTAAATTGATATTTGCAATGAATCTGGTCGAGGCTTCAAATTCGCTAGAAGAATGCATTCTTCTTATGTACCGATCGAGAGGCCAGAAATTTAATTAGACCAAACATATCAGTAATGTGCCGTGTATATAAATGATCATTAAATTGGATTGGATTGCTACCAACCCACCCAAAATGAATTATTATTCATTAATTAATTATTATCAATTCTACTTAAATAATAAAATGATTTGAAATATTTTTTTCTCAAAAAATAGTTTTTAATTATAAAATATTAACACAATAACAATACAATTTTTTAAGATAAAATCCTCATTTTTTTATAAGTATTGTTTTCAATTATAAAATTTTATTTGAATGCAAAGAAATTTTGAACAAACAAACACATTAAGTCGACTACATCATCTTAGAGTTAAAATGAATTGAAAATCGATCGCTAAAATAGCGATGAAAATTATAAATCGGTCTCTAAAATAACGATCGAATCTATATTGGGTCGCTAATTTTAGAGTGGAGCTGGACGAAAAAATTTAGCAGATCTTAATGATCGAACTTAGATTCGGTAGCTAAAATAACGATCGAATAGGATTTCGGTCGCTAAAATAGCAACCGAACTTTGAATTCGGTCGCTAAATTTAGCGACCGATTTGGATTTCGGTCGCTAAAGTTAGCGACTGAATTTTTAATTCGGTCGCTATATTAACGACCGAATACTACTTCAGTCGTTAATTTAATGATCAAATTTTAATTCAAGGGGCAAAATCAGCGATTGAATTCGATTCGATCGCAAATTTTAACGACCGAATTGATTCGATCGCTAAATTAGCGATCGAAATGGAATTCGACACTAAATTTAGCGACCGATTTCGGTCGCTAAAAGTAGTGACTGAATTCCAATTCGATCGCTAATTAGCGATCGAATTTAAAATTGATCGCTAAATCAGATTACGATGAATTTTTTAGTATTTTTTAAATCAGTCGTTAATCAGATTTAACGACTGATTAGCGATCGAAAATTCGATCACTAATCGTGATTATTTTTGTAGTGCCAGTCACCACCGCAACTCCCTTGCACGTATCGCACCGTCGCGGGTCCAACGCCAATTAGAACCTTGACTTGTATGATTTGGTGGCTCCGTTATTTGTTTTTTTTGGGCGACAGCGGTAGAAGTTCATGAGAATTTGTATATTAATTGCATAAGAAGCCAGCGGTAGTAGAAGTTCATGCTAATATGTACGTATATTAATTGCATAGGTTGCCTGGAGGAGAGTGAGGTTTTTGTCGTATTAGTTGTGTATGGTAGTGAGCCAGGAGAGGGAACTTATTGTCAGCCTCTTTCAGATATAAATCTATCAGATTCAGAAGTGAAGAACTTGCATGAGTATATCGGTTTCAATTCAAATATGGATTTGATTCACACTTCATGTTCTGAGAAGGATTTCCCATTTTGGAAAGAGAAAAAAAACGGAGTCTTTTTCTAAAAAATGTGTTGAGAGTATTAGTTGTGTACGGTGGTGAGCGAGGAGAGGGCGAGGCAGTTACGCTGTCATATGTGCAGGTTCACTATAAAAATTATACCGATTAGCGATCAAATTTTTAATCGCTAATCGATCGTTAAATCTGATTAACGATCGATTTGAAAAATCATAAAAAATTCATAGTAATTGAATTTAGCGATCGAATTTGAATTCGATCGCTAATTAGCGATCGAATTCAATTTCGGTCACTAAATTTAGCGACCAAATTCAGATTCAGTCACTAACAATAGCGACCGCTAAAAAATAGCGATCGAATTCAAATTATTATGAGGGAAAAAATTAAATAATACCTCTCGATATCGCTGGTGGGCGATAATAAATTGATAGAGATTGATGACGATCGGGTGGAGAGAGTTTCTATCTTCATTTTTTCTTGAATGACCAGGTCTGAGGGGCAAACAAGCTGCTAGAATATTAACCATTTGAGGTCGACGACGGCTCTGCAAGCGGCTCAACAGGAGCTGCAGAGGATTCAAGAATTTGCGGAGACTGTACAGGGGACGATGCAACAATCTGTGGATGCGCTAGCGACAATGACTCATCAATCTGTGCAAGCCATGAAGACAGCAACACACGAGGGGACGATAGCCCTCCAGGCGGCGGGTCTGCAGGCGGGCCATGTTGCCCTTCAAATTCATCAGGCTCCTCAGGGTAATCAAGCTCCTCCTCCGGGTAATCAAGCTCCTCCTCAGGTTAATCAAGCTCCTCAGGATAATCAGGCTGCTCAGGATAATCAGGCTGTTCAGGGTAATCAGGCTGCTAATCAAGCGGAGTAAGTATTTTAATAATAATAATATTATTTTTTAAATTATATTTTTTAAATTATTTTTTATATATCTTTAGGACTAAACTGAAATGGCAAATAGCGATGGTGACTCTCATATTTGTCGTAGGTATAGTTGCGTCTTTCTTATCAATATTTCTAAAGAATCCTGCAGCAGGTAAATGTCTCGCTGTTAGTGCTACTGTTATGTTTACTTTACTTACGTTTTTGCAATTCTTTTTGAAGTAAAAGTATTAGGTTCTTTTGTTAGGAAAATTAAATGGGTTATTTTTTCCGTTGTTTCAGTACTACCTTTCGGTCCCAAAAATTCGATATACCGAAATTTCAAGCAAAAGTTCTCCAAAATATCAAAAAATAATATTTTAATACATATGTCATTTATTAGTACAATCCAAGTGCAGTTTGTGCTACCTTTTCCTTAAAGAAAAGTAACATTTAATGTGTACACAAACGTTGATAATTTGATTTCTCAAGCGATAATAATAATATAATAATTTTCTTTTATATTTTTAAAAGAATGAATCAAAATTTTCTACATTGTTATATATATATATATATATATTATACATGTATATATTAATTAATTTAATAGACAAATCCTGAATTCATATGATGCATATAGGAGTCAATTTCTTTAAAGTGAATTAATAGGATTACATCAAGATAATTGAAAATTTTGACAACTTACATAAATGAGTTGCAACTTGCACAGAATAAAATACATAAGAATAATTTTGAGCCAATAACATTTGCATACCATCCAGTGCACGGGCTCTACATAATACATAACATAATCTAGCAAGGTAAACCCTAGCAAGAACATCATGCAACCGAATTAAGTATGTCATGCAAATCACCTGCTCATCCAAGAATTGTTTTTTATTAATAAAACTAACACAAAATCCATGATATCACTATTACAAGTGTTAAATCAAAAATATTGGCAACATGGATCCTTTCTTCTTCCTTTGTAAGGGCATGTAAAGAGAAAGGCATGGCACCAGTTTTTTAAGGAGTTGGATCTGAATTATCCATATATATAGGAATAAATTTCGGGTCTGTTCTGTCGTCGATAAACAAACACGACAACGAAGACAAATTTCTGGTTTCACATTCAGTAATAATATATAGAAGGACTTGGAAAAGGGAGGAGTAAAATAGAATAGCTGGCAGGGACTATGTTGAAGCTTCTCCTCATTTTATTCTCCTCTAATGGCTATCGCGGCTGACCATCTCCTTGTAGTGCCTCAGCGACTCCTGCCGCTGCAGTCTCATCTCCTCGTTAAACTTCTTGATGAAAGCCTCCACTCGCCGGTTCAGCTCGTCATGTCCCAGCGACGCCTCCCTCCTCAGCCTTCCCGCTGACGACCCCCCGCTCCCTGGCGACGCTGAGGCCGCCGCCGCTCGCTCGTTGAAAGTCTCCGACTTCCGCATCACCACCGCTGCTGCCTCGTGCCGTTCGACTCGGGTGTCCCACGTGTCAGACTTCTTGAGGTGACGGCCGAGCGGCACCGCCCGTCCTTCAGTGATCGTCCGCCAGGTGCTCTCCAATGTCTCGTTTCGCCTCGGCCTCCTCGCCACGCCGAGCGCCTTCCCTAAAGAATTTAGTTATTATAGGTGATATCGCGAGCAGACCAAGGCAAATATAAATTTTGGGTGGATTTATAGAAGGTTTGAGAAAGAGAGTAGGTTGTAACAACCTTCAGGACTGGGCTTGGCGACTTTGCGGTGGCTGAATCGGGTGGAAACCAGCGGTTTCTCCACCGAGGAGGCAGAACACTCCCTCGAAACATCCTCCGACAATGCCTTCCGTCGTTTCGGCGACCAGTTCGACCTCGATATCACGAACTCCTCCTCTTCGATCTCTTCATCCTTCGCCTCCTCCTTCACCATAGTCGTAGATTGACTCCCGCGGCTGCGCATCGTCTGAAAGCCCGGCCCCGTACTCTGTCCCCTGAACCAATGCCGCAGGATCCATCGCGGCGAGCTGCTGCGTCTGCGGCGGATCAGCGGAGGACGGAGTCTTCTTCTGGAAGCGGGACGAGGCGGCGATGGATATAATGATGCCGTTGATGACGAGGTAGAGGTAGGGCGGGCGGATCCAGGCGAGAGCGGAATCGTACACCCGGGGGACCTCTGCAGCTAGGAACCAGAGGATGGGCAGGCCAGCGAGGCGGAGCGCCACGGCCACCGTCACCACTCCAGCGGAGGTGAGCGCTGCCCTGAATCCCATCGAAACCCAGCTATCTCCGTCACCGCTCCTGTTCCTGGAATGCATCTCCCTCGCTAAGCGGCCGCGCTCTCTCTCTCACACACACACACACACAGTGCGCAAGCTCTTCAAAAGGCGATCAGAGAATCCATGGTTGTGATAGAGTGGATTATATTTATAAGGAAACAAATGTCTATTGGTGGCGATGATTGGATTTAGACCGTCAGATGAATACTTAACGACCGATACAAACTACCATGGACGGTAGAGATCTGAACAAGAATCAAGTAGCTATGCTTTTAATAGTAGAGGAAAAGGGAGCTGTAATAAAAAATCATTAAGGAGCGTGGAAAGGTACCAACTCCAACGGTCAAAAAAAGGACCGTTGAGTGCGGGAAGTGGAAAGCGGGGGCCCAGCTGTTCATCTCTCAGGAGTAATCACAGCCGTCCATTCGGACATCCATCTAGTCATGGTGGTGATGATGGACCACAGGAACCAGAAGGTTCGAATGGCGCCGAATCGAGTCAAATCTGATGAGCCAATTTTGGGGGAGCGACCCATGGACAGCTGGCAGTCATCGATTCGTTGGCAGTTTCACTAATTGTGGGCTGAAAGGCCCAACTATGAGAGTTCTTCTAAATATGTGGCCCAATAACGGCTAATATTAGAGTTTATTTAATAAATAAATTATATAGTGTCTTCACTGCGTTATTTGGGTTGAGAGCGAGTCGGTTATAAATCAACCCTATAAATAAGCATCCGGCGGTCGCGCGACCCTCCGATCGAGCCGCCTCTCTGCGATCGAGCCGAAGTTCTGGAGGGCGGAGGAGGAATTGGGTGGCCGTCCTTGGCTTCTCCGTCGTCAGGCGATTCCAAGTCGGCGGAGGAGAGTTTTGTCGGGGCATCGTCCGGAGCACGCCGCCAGGGAATAGGAAGTAACCCTAAGGTTCGTGCTCCTTGCTAGCTTAGTTAGAATTACCTTTAATTTGGTTCTTGTTGCTCACAGCCTTTGTCGGGGATTCTCCTCCGTTTTGGTTTCCTGAGAATGCATCCTCAGCCTTTCGGTGGTAGAGACTGTATGGCGGTGGCGTAGTCGCGCGGTCGCCCAGCGGAGAGAATCTCTCTTTGCTTGGGAAAAAAGAAAAGCATAGCGCGTACGGGTTTCGTGTGGTCGAACCCGTTTAGTTTTTTAAATTGTGGGATCTTATGAGATTTTTCGCCGATCGATTCTGATCGGACGGCAATACTTGATGGATGAAATCGTCTTTCTTCGGTTGATCTTGTATTTCTCGACGACTTTTGTTTTTCTTTCGTCATCCTCACGCAGGATACTATGAATTATTTTCTTTATGCTCGCTATGGTTTACACGCTTATCGCGTCTATCATCGATGTTGGCTAAGTGTAATGCTGTGAATTGAGCAATTTTGATTCATTTTTCTCATTTTTTTTTGTTATTAAGACTGGCAAATTGGACAAAGATGATTTATTTAGTGAGTATCGTCTGAGAACTGAAAATATTGAAGTGGCATCACACCCTAAACTTAACTTCTGGAGCTGATTTAGTGTTCTCTGTCAATTTTTCTTTCGTTGCATCCTGATTTGTAAATCTGATCCTCTTCAATTAAACCAAAAGGTTTTATGATCATGTAATGACCAAATTGTATAGGAAATATATTGAATTTTTTAATATATTAAAGCAATTCGATTATCCTTTTTTATGCTTTTAATCTAGTGTGAACCATTTGTTCTAGTATAGTGGTATTTGGATTAGTTTGGATAGATGGGTGGGAAGAGACACAGAGGCGTCAGTGGGCTTCCTTGGCTTGCCCTTGGAGAGGCTTCTAAAACCACAACCCTACAATTCTAGAAGAAAAAAAACTTCTGTTTTTTTATGTTTGGGATTAGAGCATTTAAATTTAATTTATGATGTTGCTTTTGAATTTGAGGAATAGCTGCTTTGCTAGTTTTTTAGACGATGTTTTTTTTTTCGAACTCTGCAGTTGATGTCCATGCCTTTTTTTAAAGGTTAATAATGTCCATGGTCATTCTGTACAGGTAAACAAAGTGGGCATAGTTCTTACCTTTCAGGCATCAATAGCAACATTTACAAGGAAGTCTGATCTTGTGGTGTCTTATTAGTAGTGAACATTATGTCTAAGACGTTTCTTATTTTCATTGTTTATAATATTTCATCTTTCACTCACAAGCAGTTAACACAATAACACTGCAGGTGAATTGCAGGTGAATCATACTTCATTGCATAACTACTAAGCTGTTACTCCATTGTTACATGACATTTATTTCACATATATCAATGCCTTCTTTCTAGATTTTATGTTTTTCTTTTTCCTTTCCTTCTCATATATGTGTTTATTGATTCGTTAGTTTTTCCACTTGTCTCTTTGTCATCTTATTTGTTATTTTTTTGCTAGGTTTTTGGAACACTATGATGCTCAATGCTGCTTTTCTGCGCCCAGACATTAACTTTCTGCATGTGAAACAGTATGCTCTCCAACACGTTCATCCCATCTGTGCTCCAGGAAGAACTCTTAAATTTAAGAGTCATTCTATAGCTTATCAAGGCAGGACAATTCCTCCTCTTAGAGGTAAATCTTATATACTTGATGATACTATTTAGATTATCATTTAATATGAGCATGATTCAAGCGTTTGGTATTATTCTAAAATCAGTTGCTTGCGAAATTCCTTTACTTACAATAGAATTAAAGTTCAAGGAAATTTTTATGATTAGCTTAGTGGCAAATTATCTGATTATATATCTAGTTCTTAGGTTCAAACTGAAACTGCTGAAAAGTTCATCTTTTTCATAAAATTCAATCTCCCAAGTGCTTTCTTGAAGCAAATTTCATACCTTTTCCCCCCAAATCATTTATTTATTTTCCCTTCCCCTTAAATTTAGCAGGTTCTCTGTCTTTTAGCCCATTTCTACATGGACAACATAGAGGTGCACTTAAGTTGTCCCAATCAGCTGATGGTGATAGCAGCCTGGCGAGATCTGCAGTAGTTTCCAGGGCATCAAAGGTTCCCGCTCTCTTCACTTATCCTCCCATGACCACCAAGCCCAAATGGTGGTGGAGAACCTTGGCCTGCACTCCCTATCTCCTACCTCTTCATCTGATGTGGTTGCATGCCGTCACAGCATACCATCTCCATCGCCTACTGGAAAACTGGGATTTCCTGGTGAATCCTTTTATCGACACGATCACATTGATGCCAAATTGGCTCATGATGGCGCTCATTTTTGCTGCTTATTATCTGGTCGTGAGGCGAAAAGAATGGCCTCATTTCTTGCGGTTTCATGTTATCATGGCCATGCTCCTGGAGAATGGATACCAAGCGATAGCCATTGCCTGCACTTGGCTTCCGAACACATTCTACCGCGGTAAACTCGGGATGACCTTTTGGCTTGCGGTTACGTTTATGCAGTTGTACACCGTGGTGGAATGTATGAGATCCGCACTCAACGGCATGTACGCCGATGTGCCCTTTGTCTCCGACACGGCATATCTTCATTCCGATCTAAAATTGTTTTAAGTTATTTCGTATCACCAATTTAAGTGTTCTCATCTAGACAAGAGCCACATTCTTGAGATACAACTTTTGAATTCTGTCTTGTGATTTCCGTTGGTAGAATATATCTAAAGACTAAGAATTGGCACTTGTAAAATTTTGGTATTCAATTGGTTCCAAATGGTTGTTCTATTGACAATCTCTCAAGATCCATACCTTTGTTTACGAGATAATTATTTAATTTTAATAATGGTACGTTATACAAAAACATCAGACCATAAAATGCAAATACAAATACAAATATAAAAAAGTGAGTTGCATATGAATTAAGAAACAACTCAAATCTACTAATGTTGATTTCCCATACCTTGGGTAAAAATGACGTGTAAAGTTTATTGATAGACAAGTTTAAATGAACAATTAAAAATCTCAATTTTCAATTGTGTTTTCCCCTAGGAATTAAGTCAATGAGACTAATCATGGGATTATCATTTTTTTTTCAATTGACGTTTATTTAATGTCAAATTAATAACTTCATGTTTTCATTTATATCATATTACTAATATTAGCCATGAATGACGATTTAAAATAAATGATATATTGAAATTTTAATTTCCATTAATAATTATTCAAGAGGAACATTAATAAACTCGGCCATCCTCGGCTGTTAAATTTCATTTTTGACACAAAAGAAATAACCAAATAGGCTTAACCTCCTCGACAATTTTATATTTAAAAATCTTGCAAGAAATCACATTTTCTTTTTCATACCCGACAAAATGAATCCTAAGTAGAGATACGTTAGTTCATGATCTACATATATAATTTTAGTCGTTGACATATATAGTGAATTTGGCAAAAAATTTAAAATGAATATGATGGATAAATAAATAAATAAAATGATCACTTAATTATTTGACATTTATTTAAATGCTTACTATCTATTTTAATTCTTTTGAAAAGGATAACATTAGTTGATGACACATTACATACGTGCGCCAAAGAAATTCAATTATCTTTCTATCAAATTCTTTTTTAGTCGATCGGCCCAAAGCTTCCTCTCCTCTATAAATTGCTCACTGATTCAACTCACGCATCGAATTCCTCTTCCCTCTGCCTTGGGCCGATCATTTCATTTCGCAACTCGAACTGAATCATGGAGATAAATTGCAAGGAGGAGGTGGTGGCGCTGCTCTTCTCCGACGATACCTACTGCTATCTGCTCTCTGCTACCACCCTCTGCGTACGACACTGCATGGGTCGCCGTGGCCGGCAACGTCGCCGGCGCAGGTCCCCTGTTTCCTCAATGCGTCAGGTGGGCGGATCATCGCGAACCAGAGCAAAGAAGGCTTCTGGGGGAGAGTGATCAGCGTGGATGACTCGATTCCATCACTGCCACGCTCGCCTCTCTCCTGACCCATAGTCCATGGGAACACTGGCCATGCATAATATCTCTATAAATTGAATTCCTCATAGATAAATTATTTCTTCATATCTTTTCTCTCTTAGTTAATTATGATATCAGCAATTGCTGCTGCTGCTTTCATGATCACAGGAGATACTCATTGTCTCACGTACCTGCAAGACATGATCGATGCACAGATGCAGCAATACTGGTGAGCTCATTACAATTACTGAATATATTTATCGATTCATATATAACATTCGATTAGTCTCTCGATTGGAATAGTTCGCTAGCTCGCTCTGTGTTTCCTGTGGATCACAATCTCTTAAGGCTGTCTAGTAGACCATTTGAGAAGACTGGGTCTGGTGAGTTTTTCGAAGAGGAAATAAAAGATCTTACGGACCATAATTTCAGGTACATTTATAATGATATGATTTTGGATGTAACTAATTATATTCATCCAATATTAATGGCTATCTCGATGTGCAGGAATTGGATAGAGCAGCATCAGGAACAGAGCAACAAGAACAATATTCTACAAGAACAAATATACAGGGATTCCTTGGTCTTTCATCTTCTGAGGGGATATGGATATACTACTTCAACACTAAGCAATCGAAAAAACTAGCCGTCATAATTCAATTGTAAATGCTGCAAAAACTAAGATACAAATGAGTGAGAGCTTCTGTCTCCTGCATTGCGTTTCGTGTTTGCAAGCGTCAAGGAACCATTATGCGGTCCCCGCATTTGCATCCCTGCATTGCGTCCGCACGCTTTAACAAATTGAGCGTTGATTCCACGCAGCACGGTTATTTAAGTTCCCTTTAGTGATGCATCGAGGCACCATTTTCTTTAGATAACCAATAGAAATATGCCATCTCAGCCGTATGTCAACGTGCCAGATTTATATTCGCCAATTCTGTGTTTCGTGTTTGCATTCACATACCAAAAGAAGTGACGCGGCGCCATGCACGGAAATATTTTCTTTTTATGATCGTTTTTTCTGAGTAATTGTTTCGAATTCCGTTTTCATCGGCTCCTCTTCTTCATTCTCTGCTGCTCATCTTCTTCCTCCTTTGGATCGAGGAAACATGGCGTTCCGGATGGTACGGTTTGCGATCTCTCTGTTTCTTGTGTGGATTCAATTGTTGGACTCTTCACACGGACCTTCTGCGATTAAGTAGATTGTTATCGCTCTTCTAGGGTTTGATACTTGTCTGTAATTTTTTTTCCCCTTATGGTTCAGAGATGATAGTCGGCAGCACTCTCCAATGAACTAATTTTTGATATGTGTACATGATCGATTGATCCTTTTATCATTTTGGGTATTATTGCTTCACTCTCCTGCTAATGTTAAGAAAAAGACATTTTTTAGGTTTAAGTAATATTGGATGTTCGATCGTATTAGTATGTGCAATTTGTCGACTATATTACTTTTGTTTGCAGTTTTCTTAATTTGCCTTCATTCTCGCCCCTTGTTATTTTCTTTACAGATTGAAATTTGTATAGATTCCTGGACTTTGAGAGGATTTGATGTTGTATAATCATATTGAATTACACAACCTTTTCTTCTTCTTTAACCCTTACCCTTCCTGCTTTTTGTTGGAGATTGCCAAGCTTTAACGAGATTAAGCTTTGTGTCGTTCAAGTTTATTTGATAAGGTTAACAAATTAAGCCAAGTTAAGCGTAAATTAACCAAATGGCTGTTTTAACTTGACTCGTTTTTTTTTTTTTTTGAAGCTTGTAATTAAGCTTGACTTGAACTTGATTTGTTTAAAAGTTATCAACCTCTTAAATTCAGCTTATCTTGAAACTTCTACATATTTTAAACTTCTTTAATTGGTTAGTGAACTTAATATTACAACTTTGTTTGTTCATCTTGAGAACCTTTTAATTACAAGTTTGATAAAAGTTTTGTTGATGAACATGATACACAAATTTAATTCATAGATATTACTTATGAAATCTTTATTCATGAATATTAATAAACTAAACTTAAGCTTATTTATTTAATTAATCTTGTACATATTGAACATCAAATACTAAACGCTTGATTCATTTACAACCCTAGAGAGGAGATTGCCATTGACTGATCTAAGATCTCTTTCTTCTATAGCAGCAAAATGGATTTGAGTTGCATGATATTCTTTGTTTAAAATTATTTTACATGGCTAGTCAACTATAGTACCTCAGAATTCTGTTTGATTGTTTTTCTTACTTGATTGTTACTTAATTTGCATGACTAATTAACTATCGGAGTTCTGTTTGTTTGTTTGTTTTACTTGCAGGCAAATGCACCATCCGGCATTTTAGTTGCTGAACAGAGCAAAAGCACTTTTCTGGAACTGCAGAGAAAGAAAGTTCATCGATATGTAATATTTAAGATTGATGAAAAGAATAAAGAAGTTATTGTTGAGAAGACTGGAGCTCAAGGAGAGAGCTATGATGATTTCACTGCCGCGATACCTGAGAATGATTGTCGCTATGCAGTATATGATTATGATTTTGTGACTGAAGACAACTGCCGGAAGAGCAAGATATTTTTCATTGCATGGTTAGCCTTTATTAACCCACAAGTACCTTTTGTTATTTTAAGTTATCTCTTAGCAGTTAATATCCTCTTTTTGAAGTATTTGAAGCAATATCATGGTTGAGACTTCACTCTTTGAATTGAGTAAGATTGCAAATTTACACAACAGCCATGATAAAACCTAATTCCCATTATGTATGCCATATAGATGTTAAAAAACTGTGAAGAAGTGATGTTGGATATTCTACTTCTGCAACTCTTGTTAAGGCTGATTAACTTCTTATCTACTTGTGGGGTTTATTAAGCCACTAACCTGAATGTTCATCGATCAGGGCACCCTCCACATCTCGCATACGCGCAAAGATGCTGTATGCGACATCAAAGGACCGATTCAGGCGCGAGCTCGATGGCATTCACTATGAGATCCAAGCCACCGACCCCACAGAAATGGATCTGGAAGTTCTTAGAGATCGCGCCAACTGAAGCTCAAGTATCTACCAGAAAAAATTGTATCAAGCCGATGCTTCAAGGAGAGTCATCTAATGTTACTATTGGGATACTATATTACTATCTCAAACTTGATGTGCTACTCTTGGGATATGCTTAAAACTGTGTGTTGTTGCCTTCATTGATCATAAATAATCTAGTCTGTATTAGAACCTTTTACAGAAAGGCCTAATTAGAGAACAAAATGAATTCTTTTGCATTACAAGCTTTCATTGTTTCAGTATTTCAACTTTTCCAACATGTTTGTGTTTGTGCAACGAACTCGTCCTGTTCCAGACTTGTATTCATAAACATAAACACTAGTATGCCATAATGTTGTTGCTTCTTCAGGTCGATGCCACTAAATTTTGCAAATAATAAAAAATCTTTACTGGAAAAAAAAATGGGGACATGATATATTAGACGTGAAAAAGACACCAAATACATTTGCCTTCACTTGAGAAGGTAAACGAGAGCTAATGTCCAACATAAAGGCAACAACATTACAAGGAATCTAACTTACAGCACAACCTTATCTCATCTAATTCCTTGTCCTTTTATGTAATGATATTTCCTTTGACTGCAAAACATGGGCCAGCCAACATTTTGGGTTTAATGTAACTGGAATCCGGGAAAAAAATGAATCAGAAATTGCTAATAAAGTATATAAATCAGCATTAGATATGGCGAAATACAAAAATGCCTAAGTTCCATGGAAATTGGAAAACTTTGATATGCTCCTATTCTGATTAAGAAAAACATATAAATACTCATCCAAGATTATTGAATCTCTCCATCAATGCTAACAAAAGAGCTAATGGATGAAGAGGAGATCGACTATACAATGATGTGCAGCTAACTGGAAGCTTAATCCATCAACAACCAATTAGAAATTCCCCATAAACAGCATAAACATGAAAAAACTATATATCATTTAGATGTTAAAGGGCACACGGTTACCAAAGACAGGAAAGAAAAATAATAATAATAAAAACATTCATCCGCTTTCGATCTCACCAGTCGACCTTTCGAATATAGGAGAAAAGGGGGAAAACATACCCGTTGTATAATTCAGTGGCAGATCTGGAACCGTTGTAGAAGACGAACCAGAGCAGTACAAGGATCAATATGTCTGATCTCGTTAAGGTTGCACCACCCTAACGAATCAAAAAAAGCTTCCGTAGAATCGGAAAATTGAGATAAGGATACTGAAGAGGTAGCGCTCCCACCAATCGAGCATGTAGAGGCCCATGGTGACGTTGTAGAGATGGATCTTCCTGGCGACCCAGTTCATTCTGATGCTCTCTACCTCAGATCTGGAATCGATTTGAGGAGGAAGAGGCGATGGAGACGTTGACCGCGATGAGGAGAGCGAGGGCGAAGGATCCAAAGCGGCGTCTATCTCTCGTTCTCATTACGGCTCAAAACCACTCATTCCTTTTTTTGTATTTTGGGAAAATAACCATTTCGCTCCCCCAAAGTTTGTCCGTATTAAATAACTTCCATAGCTTATTTTAAAATTTCACATATATAACAAAACACAAATTTTCATATATAACTCAACGCACTCCTTTTTATTTTAAATTTATAATACACATAAAAAATTCATCTATTAACCTTTAAAACTATGACAATGTAAAATTATACAAAAAAACATAAAATTGGCATCATCAGATTAAACAAGCGATGTCACAATATTTCCAGATGGCATTGAATTGTTAAGCATCGAGTTAAATTCTTAGCATTCCCAAGTCCTAAGATGACAACAGACATGAGAGCAAGCTCAACAAATAAATTTAGTGGGAAGGAAAAAAGGCATCGCCTCCAATGTTTCCTGTAAATTGTCGCAACTTATTACTTGTAACTATAATGATATCAAAGCAGCTTGACACCGGCTTCTCTCACACTATCTATGACAGCCTTCACCTTCCCATGGTATTTTTGTTCCCGTTTCAAGAACACAGAAACAGCCGGAATACCCTGGAGCAGGAGACGCTCCCCCAATAGCTTACCAATCTTGGCAGCTGCTGCAACATCTCGTGTGGACTCCATGCTCGGCCGGAGTAGTTTTTCCTGTGAGCTTGCTGCGGCTGCGACTGTAGCAGTTGGGGTGTGAATAACTTGGGCATTCACAAATTTGTTTGTGAAGTGCATCTTCAGAACATAAGGCTTCAGGTAGTTGACTATCCTTGGCGGCCTGACAGGAGGAGGGATGACCATTTCTGGTACCAGTAAACAACCTGAAAGAAGCAAAGTGGAACATCAAATTTGTAGAAAACATAATCCCCCATCCCCACCTCGCACCAAAACAACAACAAGAAGGAAACTCTAAAGAAGAATGACAATTTGGCAATTCCTTTTGTGCATTTCATTGCAAGAACATAGGGATAGAAGATTAAGAGAAGAGTTTCTTTTTTGTAATCGTGTTTCCTATAAATGAAGAGGACAAGGGAAGTAAATACAATTTTAACCTCATATTTTACCTTGTTGATAATGTCCTCCGTCCCCTTCCATCTTTCCTTCAAATGTGCAAGTTCCCTTGCACAAGTGACAACCATCAACTCTTCCTACTGTGGAACTCATCCCATTTAGCAAAATAAATAACTTGAGGAAAGCTACTCAAAATTCACCTACCTATTTTTTCCCTTCTCTCTAACCTACAAGTAAAACACCAAGCTTTCCCCCCATTTCCTCTCCCTTCCATCTTCCATTTACTCTTCATTGTTTTCCATAAACACACATAGAAGTGTTTGGAGCTCTCTGGCTCCAAGACAAGCTCCCATTTGGCCAAGTTGCATATATATACCACAATCAAACCATATTTGTTCTACTATTATCCTCTATTGAACTCCATAAAATTAAATCATCATTTGATAGGCTATTATTTATTGATTCAAATCATCAACTATATATATGCAATTATATCCCTCGATTGAGATGTGTATATATCAATTATATCACGTTTATCACATCAATTAATGTTTACTTTCATTTACTCTTACCCTTACTGCATGCACTCTATCAAATTCAACTCTTCTGTTAAGTTGTTTGTGTGTGCTGGATACAGATAGACAAAAAAAAAAGCTGTATAATCACAAACACACAAAATACGGTATTCCTTATGAGAAATGATTATCACAATATATTGACTCGCATGACATGGAGAGCAAAAGACTAAATATTTGGGATATGATGTGAATTCACACATCGAATAATCTTCGACCTTGGAAATTGAATAACATAGCTTATAGTTCAAATAGTGTTAAAATAATAGATTAGACAAAACATTACTTGTGTCGTAGCATATCTAATGGGCTGGGGCGGAGCTAGGATATTAATCGAGTGTGGGCAACAATATAATATATTTAATAAAGTCAAATAAAATTTAAATTTTATAATCATAAAATTATGCATGTTCTAAAATTAAACATCAACATTAACTAAATAACATATATATTGAGTGTGCCCCACAAAAAACTCATATGAGGAATAATTATGTTTCATTATCTAATAGAATAGAACACATCAACATGATGCACAAAAATTAACATAAAAATTAAACTTCAAATAACAAAATAAAAACTAACCTGCTAAGTTTGTCGAACCGGATAAGCCTCCCTAATATAAAAAAAACTATCTACGTAACATTGCATTGAAGGTTATGTTTGAAGCCTATCATTTACCTAACATGAGTATCCTTATTAGCTCTAGTTTAATAGATAAAAACTATGCCTATTGTTTTTTATGTCTTATTACGTTTTTGTCACCTATGCACAGATTTTATGTTTATAAGAGTTTGCCATTCTGAATGTTAATTGACTAAAACATAATATAACACAATTGTCTGAAGTTCGAGGATTTAAATGTTGTTATTGCTCAAGATAAAGGTTCTGAAGTGTAAGCTCAGATCTTCCAATTAAGTTCTTGAATTTTCAGACTTTGTTTCATCATTCAGGAAACATTGATAAATGATAAACAACGTTGATAGCTCAAGGAAGAGACTTAACTATAATAGTAAAGTAAGCACCAGGTACAAGGAGAATGACTATAGCAGCATTAATTAAAAAGATATAATTTTGATTGAGAAGAATATTGGTTAAACGGCCGAACTGGCTGCTGCTCGGTCGTTGCCGGAAAGAGGGGCGGAAGGAAGGGGGTTTCCGGAGACAGAGGGACAGAAGGCGACACCGCGACAACACTGGTTGCGAGCGGCGGCGACGCTGGCTCTAGGCGTGGGACGGCGCGGTGGCGGGAGCAGGCGGAGCCGCGCGGGCGACCCGAGAGAGAAGAGCGAAGGAGGAGAAGGGACGGCTCTGCTCGTGCTGAGATGGAAACGATAGAGAAGAGAGATGGAGGCGAAGGTGTACCGGATGCAGCAGCGGGAGGAGCCGAGGAGGGACTGCGGCTGGAGAAGCTATAGATCGCTGAGGAGGGGAGGAGGGACTGCGGCTGGAGAAGCTTCGAGGGCGCCGGTTGTCGTTCGATGAGAAGGGGCGAAACAGCAATTAGGGTAAAAAAAACTTTAAAACATATAATATTAATATTTTTTTTTTTTTTTTGGTTCGGGCCCAGTGTAGGCAGTTGCCCACACTGGGCCCATGTAAGCTCAGGAATTCACAATGTGGAGCTAGAGGTGGCAGCGATGAAGACCGCGACGGCGGCGACGGCGTCCGCAGTGAGGAGGGACAACGTTGGCAGCGTGAGGAGCAGCAACGGCGGCGGCAATGACGATGACGACGGCGGCAGCGTGAGGAGAGTGAGAAAAAGGTGGGATTGAAGGAGATTTATGGTTGGGGTTGGAGAGGTTCAGGAGAAGAAATCGGGTGTCAGGTTTTAAATCTACTTTTTCAAAAAGTCCCATAGTGTTATAATTTTACAAATATACCCCTATTTTTTGATATATTTCTTCCCTGAGATATAACACAATCTAACTTCAAACTTGAACTAATTGAATTCAACACCAATGACTCAATATTAAACTAGTTACTTCAATTACAGATACTTTTAACTATCCAATTCACCATTTTTTTTCATAAGTGTAAACTAGAGATGGGATGCTTGATATGTTTCATGGTATATATGTTAGTCAATTATTCAAATTCGTTTAATATTTTTCCTTATTGCAATCATATGGTATATGAATTATGTAGCGGGTTGACCCTTTACCACCTGAATACTCTGTTTAAAATCTTAACAATTTTTTTAACAAAAACATCGAAGAAGAGAGTATCGATCGAGTGCATTGGTGGGATTAAATCAAACAACGATTTGAAATTGACGGTTTCGGATAGGTCGATTTTTAATCTTAATCATTCAAAGATTATTACAATTCCCTATTCAAAATCCTCGATTTATGATTCGATTCACGATTGATCATGATTTAAGATTATTATTATTTTAAAAAATATTTAAAATAATATCAATGATTGTAGTCCATCTGAAAGGCAAACACAATATATAGTTCAAATAGAAGAGAAGAATAAAAAGATAAATACAGATAAAAATCCATAATATTGTAATCCACCTAGTCATCACCAATCAATAACTACAAAAAGAATTCAATACACCAAGCTCCAACAATAATCAAACTAGAATCCCCTTCTCCTCTCCTCTCGTAGAATAATAATCAGTCTCCTCTCTTTTCCGTCTTTCTTCTAACTAAACGATAACAACAATCAGCGCTAGCTGTTGCAATCTCTCTGTCAACTACTACCACCTACCTGTAGTAGTGGTTCAACCATCAATTGACACCTCTCCCACCTCCTCTTTACAAAATTTTAAGGGGATATATATATATATATATAATAAAATATAAAAAAATATTGTGTTTAAATAAAATGAAATCAGAAACCCAAGATAATTTCTAAATCTAAGAAATAGAGAAAATATATGAACTACTACTGCTGCTGCTGCTGCTAATTGAGTGTGCATGTTGTTCATAGGGGAATTTTTTTTGTAGGATGCATGGCTCAGGCTCAGGCAGTCAGGCTCAGGCTCATGCTCGCCCGCGAATGTACTCGAGGAGATCGCAGCCGTCGGTTACGGCAGCATTGTGCTTGGCCTTCATCCGCATCTCGACCACCTTCTTGTGGGAATTGGAGTGGACGGAGGGGGCGAAGGTGGGACTGGCGGCGGGACGGTACTCCGGGAACAGCCGACCGGACTTGTAGCGGACGCCACAGGCGTTGCAGAGGGTCTTCGGACCCAGAGGCCCCGCCCTCCATTGCGGGGTCTTGGTGATCGCGCAGTGCATGCACTTTCGCACCGCAGCCGCCGGGCCCGAGTCGTTCCCCTCGCCGGTCGGATGCGTTTTCTTGCTCTTTTTGGTGGGTGGAGGCGGTAGCGGGGGGCGAAATGATGACTCGCCGAAGCTTTCAGGGTCTGAAGTGTAGGCGGAGGCGGCGGCGGCCGAGAGCGGAGAGGGGGCGGCGGCCATAGGAGTGGAGCAGGGGATGACGACGTGAAGGGGAGGCGAGTAGGTGGCCGGACGCCCGCGCTTTGTGCGCGCGCGAGCGGGAACGAGTAACGCCGCGGGTGACGCAGGCGGGCTGAGAGGAGGCGGCGACGCCCTCGCGTCCTTCTTGTTGCCGATGAAGTAGGAAGCGGAGGTCGACGAGGAAGAGTAAGAGGACGATGACGAGTAGGACTCACTGATGCCGCCGGCGGAGGCGTTCCTGTTTGCTTCGAGCACAGAGACAGGACTCGATGTGCGAAGATAACAACGCCGAATCGCTTTGGTTTCGCCATGGCTGTCGTCGCTAGTGGCACTTTTGTCGACGGTGTCAACGCCGCCCGTGAGGTCAAGCGAGAAGGACTCAGAGTCATCGAGGAATTTTGACATCCATTCCAATTGCACAATGTCGAGCTCATCCCACTGCCATTTCCACAATCACCATGTTGCTCGTCAATTACCAAAATGTCGGCAACAATTATTGATATAAATTGTAATGTTTCTTATGGAATTAAACGATCGTTTGTCTCATTTCTATCCATCACCGGACCAAAATTGAAAACACTTACATGGCCAAGCTGGTCGTCTTCCTTGCTCAATTCGACTCCACTCTTCCTGTTTAAGGCAGTGAAGCCATCGAGCGAGTCCTTACCCACGCCGTCGCCTAAAACCTCGGCGTCTGGCATCGGCAGCGGAGGAAGCATCAGCGTCTCGCTCTCGCCACCGCAGGTTTCCAACAGCCCGAAAACGTCCTCGTCGCCGGGGAAGTCGAGTAAATCATCGATGTGGTCGAACAGGTCGCCCATGCCATCCTCCATCGCCTCCCTCTGCACACACACTACCATGAATGAGACGAGGTCAACACAATAACGCGATTAACGCAACGCTCGGGAAAAACGTCGGAATGAATCGAGTACGCGAGTAAGAAATGAATAGGGCTCCTCCACTTGGCAATCTGCTTACACGCGTTGAACAGAAAAGAAAACAGGAGAAGCAGGGAATGAAAGCAGGGGAGGTTTATCTGCGCGCGAGGACAAAGGCCCGTAGAATTTTACGCGATCTACCTCCGCTAACGTGGCGTCCATGGTCCGTAGGAACGCGTCACTTTACCAATCCACCGTCCGCCGTCTACGACGCCAGCTGAGCGACAATTTGACCAATTTCTTTCCGGAAAAAAGATTGGAAAATAAACAAACAAGTAAACAAATAAATTGCAGGGCTTTCGCAAATCGCAATCGCATTTACATTTACATTTTATCTGTAAATTTTTGGGAGAAGGATTCCGGGTCAGTGGCGGAGACCGCGTGGCAGGACGTGGAGAAACCAGCTTCTATGAGAAGGAAGGTCAAAGAGGCATGGAAGCTGATTGGAGAGACGGCATGGCCGCCGATGGAAAAGTAAACTACGAAGCAAGCCAGCTCAATTCTGAAAGCAAACGTCGAGGAGAATTAAGAACCTAATTTCTAGCTCCAAACACTCCTTTAAGATGAAATCCACCAATAATTAAGAAAATTAACGGAAGAAGAGTGGTCATGAACTTGAAAAGCCAGCAAACAAGCGTAGGAGAATTGAAGGGCAGAGAGCAAGAGACCACAAATAGACCGGGAAACAGAAATGACATGAAAATAATGCTTCAGGCGTGTGCATATCATATCCTCACCGAATAGAGAAGAAGCTCGCCGGTGACCAGCTGTTGCAGAGGTAGAATTATTATCAGCGGCCTGCTCGAGTACTTGCAGTAGCTAGCTACTTGCGAAGGGAGATGAAAGCCAAGAGGGAGAGTTGGGCTGGGTAGAAAGAGGAAGGGGGGCAAAAGCCCGGAGAATAAAAAGGAGGAAAGGAGAGAACGTGACAGGGTCGATGCGTCCATCACAACAACAACGACAGCGGCAGAAACAGCGGCAGCACCAGCACCAGCATGAGCTGAGCAGCGAGACAGACGAAGTCACAATCAGTGGAATACAATCTAATTAGCGTGACCCACAGCACAGTTTGGTGAGGTGTGGTGTAGTTTGGTGTGGTGTAAGGTAGACAACCTCTCTCGCTCATTGCTAGCTGGATTCCGCCCATTCCGTTCGCCATCACCCTGACGTCTGTCGCTGTGTCTCTCTAGCTTGATCGCCGGAGGGCCCCGCGCAGCCGCAAGTCACATCGCGCCGTAGTACGACTATTATTTCACCGCCGGCCGCTGCCTGCATTAACTTCACCAAGCTTGTCTGCAGGATATGAATAAATTAACCAAGCATAAAACAAGACTGATCAAGGCCGTCCATCTCGAGAGCAACGACGGGAATGGCGGGGAGCATTTCGTGAAGGCGAAGCGACGACGTGCGTCGCATAATTCCTCGACGGTTCCCATGCCTGTCACATGGTCACCACGCAAGAGTATGCGGGCATCTACGGGGTGTGAAAATTCTCTACTCGTCTCGCGATCGTTAACGACGTGTTGGGTCCCCCGGAAGTCAGGTGGCACTTATTCGCCACCCGCACATGTACCCACGACGGAGCCAGCTGGATCACAGCCATAAACCGACGCGTTTCGGTCACGCGAGCCACGTCGCATCTCATGCGGCGAGGTCACATGCCATAAAATCCCGGTGATTTTCTGGACACATATAAGACACAAAATCTTCCCAATAATAAATAAATAAATAAATTCCATTCCTAATATACATAATGTTTTCATAGTGCACGAGTAATGGCTGACAATAAATCTAAATACAAAATATTATTCAAACGTATATACCAAACGTCGACAACTGGACATTTTTCTTCTTGTCATCGCATAAGGAATCGGTTCGCCCACTCTTTGATTATTTCCCAAGATTAGGTATTTGATCTCGCTCAATCGCTGTAATTAGGTTGGCGAGGTTTGACCTATATATATTATAATCACGTTCGCATTCCATCTGCATCGAGCTAAACTCCAAGAGCAGCAGTAATTAATTAAAATAGGTCTAAATTGTAGTGTTTCGTAATCATAAATCGACAATCAACTAAACCAGTCGATGAGGACGCACCATCCCTACAAGAATGCCTGAGATTAGTCATGGAATTTTCCACGTCACTAAATTCATTTAACTATCGATTAGAGATGGAAACAAAATGGACAGAAAAAATTCGGTTGAAAAAGGATTAAGTGATGGAAAAATAATTTCCATCGCTAAGTGTAACAATGAAAAATATTTTTCCATCGTTAAAAGATAATTTTCGTCACTAATTCTTAGACTGAAATTTTTTCCTGTCCAAAAATTAGCGATGAAAATCTATTTCTTAATTTAAACCTTATTTATATCGACATTTCAAACAAACCATACATATACCATTCAATCACAAACTATATTCACTATATACAACATTCATTAACCCATTTAATCACAATCACAAACAATACAATCCATATAATCACAAATCATATCCACGATCCATATAACATTCACAACTGACGATATATTTAATATTCACAAACTCATCCATAAAAACAACAAAACAATATTAAAAAGTAAGCATATGTTTAACAATAAAATCATAGTTAATAATAAGTACATAGTTTATAAATAATATAATCATCACTCACATCATACCAACAAATATATATATATATATATATATATATGATGAAAAAAAAATCATCATCTAGTCCTACAATGAGTATAATATGATAGATTATTAAATAAAACATTTATAGGATTCAAACTCCATTCTATTATATTTTTTTAAAGAATCTTGCTCATATATAAATTTACAGTTAAAATAGATATACATGCTAAAAATAAAGTTAAAAGAATCTTGCTCCAAATACGTAGGTCCGATCGACTATGCAATGTTGATTGAAATTCTTATTTTAGTTATATTTGCTTATAATTTACTTCTCCAATTCTTCTCCTTATTTAAGGTTCACTATCTTAGAATTTTTCTTTTGTTTAGAGTTCAATCTTGTAAAATTTCTTACTACTTAATTTGTACTTTCTTAGGATTTTTCCTTTTGCTTAGAGTTCACTTCTCTAAGACTTCTTACTATTAAAGGTTCACTTTCTTAGGATTTATCCTCTTACTAAATATCTGGTTACCCTTGACCTACTTGGACTTTATCGTTTGCTAACTATCCATTCAACTTTGAACTGACTGAACTTTTCCCTTTATTAGTCATCCGTTCAACCTTGATTTGACTATACTTCTTTTTTACTAAGTTAACCTTCACCAAACTCTATAAAATATATTGTCAAATAAGCATCAAAGCCCTGAAAATCAATTGCACTAACATAATTTTTTCTATATTCAAATATAAACTCCTAATCAATTTCTTTGTATTGCAAAAGCTATATATCAATTATTATATGTTATTGACAGAGAGCAACTTTTATATCACTTGACATGTTATTGTAACACCATTCTAAACAATGATATTCCGCCTTGGTGTTATATAGACTAGCAATAACTGATAGTTGGGAATGACTAAAAGAAATATCTTCTCATATTTCTCTTTTACTAGTCTTTAATATGTCTTATGTCATATAGTTTCTGAATTTCAGGAATTGATATTACATTAACATTTTTATGATCAAGCGCATTCATCATATCATAAACTATTGATTACATTGCATTGTCATTAAATGATGATTGCTCAATAGGGTCAGATGACAAAGCATTAGAATGTCGAATTTGCTTAATTAAACACCTAAGGTTCTCCATGATAGTACCACTTGTAATAATTTGGAACAAAAATTTATTTTTACCTAGATGTACTTTGATAATATTCTCATGAAGGAAAATTATATTCTACAGTTACAATGACGATTATATGGACAACGTAACTTGTCACTATCCATGCAATTTGAATGACGCTTAGTGACCCTCGAGGCATAATTGAGTTGGTTACGATGGAGCAGAGTTGCTAAAGTGGGCAAAGGGTCGAATCTCGATGAAGCCGAGGCAATGCCCTCCTCCGTTGTGGCCAACTGTAGTTTCTCGATTTACCCTTTTACAAATGGTCGTGGGACCGACAGTGTGGAGCCACTTGGGTAGCGGATTCCACATTTTACTAAAGTGAATGACGTTTAGCGAAGTCCACAAATGCTTTAACTCCATCAAAATATTTATCAATGATAAATTTATTTTATAACCTATGATACATCCAAGCTTAATTTGTTCATATACATTGTAACCTAACGAAAATTATATATGTAACATTATTAAAATCATAAAAATATAATAGTTAAATTAAATCATTAAAATCTAATACTAATAATAAATAATCATTGTTGTAGATATACTTATAGACGGTGAGCAAAGATGAGTGTCTCCAAAGATTTTAAGAACACGCTAAATAAAAACCCTGCACAATTAACATTACAAAGTTATCAATCAAATAGCTAGCTTGCGGCAAGGACTAAGCTCGCGGCTAGGGTGGAGCTCACAATCGACTGAGCTCATACATAGGCTTGCGGCAAGGTCACTTGAGCTTGAATGCGGCGAAGGCTAGCTGAGCTCGTGACCATCCTCCTGCCAGGCCTCATGGCCAACTGAGCTTGCGGCCAGAGTTGAGCTCGCTGTCGGAGCTAGTTTAGCTCACGGTCACCCGAGCTCATAGCTAGCCTCCTTGCTAGGCTCAAGGCTGGCCGGCTTTGCGGCTGCCCTCGTGGCTTGCTATTTTAACAACGATTTAATTTCATCATTAATTAAAGATTGAAATTTAATTTGATCGTTGGAGCGGTCAAATTAAAATTGAGCTCTAATGAAGGATTTTCTTACAGTGCACTTGATCTCTGCAGTCGCCATCGCCGCCCCACTTGCATCTGCGCCGTGCAGACTACGTATTAATTTTCTTCCGAATCAATTATTGAAATCCAGATAGAAATCGTAACAATCGACGTTGAGCGACAGCGTCGGTGACCGACAGCCGCGATGCCGACAGCCATGGCTGACGTCACAAGGTCACAGACGGTGAAGCCAGCGGCCAATTGATCCGATGCTTCCTCTGACATAACAAACGTCGTAAGCCCATCTTCCGTTAGCCCATCCGGTGGAGTCCACCACTATTCGCCCAATACAATAGGATGCGTTGAAGCCGTGAGTGGTGTCATAAACATAAAGGATGTTTCGAAACAGTGTCGGTGCAATTATCGAGCATGTGGCGCTCGTGCTACTTGTGCAAAACAAAAGTGTGATTGTATCAAATCAATCTTATCGGTAGATCCAGTGGACAAAGGAGATAAATGCTGGCCTAATTTGATGGAAGATGGAGCAAGCCTAATTCGCATGAGGTAGCAACGCTTTGACATGATTTGTACCTAACCTAATCTCCATGAATTCCCGTGCGTGCGTAGTGACAATAATTTAATTAACCCAACGCGATCAAGAAAATTTCTTAAAAGAAAGAAAAACAGCCAACTAGTAGCACACACTTTCTAGGCATTCAAACCTTGGGCTTCTGTATGACATCGTTATGGGCCTTCCGACAACTTATGGATTTGGCCCATGAAGAGCCTCGTGAGAACGCGAAGTCCATGACGATCGACTAGGGAAAGATTCCTTTTAGCCGTCCAACTTGGACGGATCAAATCTTGACCGTTTAGGAGATCGATTATTAAACGGCTTTGATTTAATGAGTATGAATCGGACGACTGAAAATGAGCCCTCCATGAGGAAAATTCCCGTCTCATTTGGGACCGTATTTTTGTCTTTGACAATTTTTCCCTTCTTTTTCCATCCCCCTTTTCCCTCGTCGTCTCCTCTTCTCCTCCCCTTCCTCAGATCTGGAAAAAATGGCGTCCCACGAATCCAACAACGGCGTCCACGACGAGGAGCAGGCAGACGCAGCCGCGGTACCACGGCCGATGCCTAGCGAGCGGCGGAAGGTGGCCTTGATTACGGGGATCACGGGGCAGGACGGATCGTACCTGACGGAGTTCCTGCTGGGGAAGGGGTACGAGGTTCACGGACTCATCCGCCGCTCCTCCAATTTCAACACCGCCCGCCTCGATCACCTCTATGTCGACCCCCACAACGCCGCCAAGGCCCTGATGAAGCTCCACTACGCCGATCTCTCCGACGCCTCGTCCCTCCGCCGATGGGTCGACGCCCTCCTCCCCGACGAGGTCTACAACCTCGCCGCCCAGTCCCACGTCGCCGTCTCCTTCGAGATCCCCGACTACACCGCCGACGTCGTCGCCACCGGGGCCCTCCGCCTCCTTGAGGCCGTACGGTGCTCCCCCAAGCCCGCCCGCTACTACCAGGCCGGATCTTCGGAGATGTTCGGATCCACGCCGCCGCCCCAGTCGGAGACCTCCCCGTTCCACCCACGATCCCCCTACGCGGCCGCCAAGGTCGCCGCCCACTGGTACACGGTCAACTACCGCGAGGCCTACGGCCTGTTCGCTTGCAACGGCATCCTCTTCAACCACGAGAGCCCCCGCCGCGGCGAGAACTTCGTGACCCGCAAGATCACCCGTGCCGTCGGCCGCATCCGCCTCGGCCTCCAAACCAAGGTCTTCCTCGGGAACCTGTCGGCCGCCCGCGACTGGGGCTTCGCGGGCGACTACGTGGAAGCAATGTGGATGATGCTGCAGCAGGACGAGGCGGGGGACTACGTAGTAGCGACGGAGGAATCGCACACAGTGGAGGAGTTCCTGCAGGCGGCGTTCGGCTACGTGGGCCTGGAATGGAAGGAGCACGTGGTGATAGATCCGCGGTACTTCCGGCCGGCGGAGGTGGACAACCTGAAAGGCGACTCGAGCAAGGCGAGGAAGGCGCTGGGGTGGAAGCCCAAGGTAGGGTTCCTGGAGCTGGTGAAGATGATGGTGGATCATGATCTGGAGATCGCCAAGAAGGAGAAGGTGCTCGCCGATGCCGGATACATCGACGCCCACCAGCAGCCCTAGTTCCGTTCCATCTCTGCGTTTGGTCGTTTTGAGTTCTTTGTATTCGATAAAATTAATTTCCCAAAGTTTTCTCCGGATTATATTAGATCTTGCGATCGGCTGCGTGGTTATGGCCAGTCCACCATTCGAACCATGCGATGAGTAGATCATATATGCATTTTATATGAATTTAAAATTGATTAAACCTTCTTATATATTAATGTTGGGTTTACAATGATAAATTATTGATGAAATCGATCACATATTTGTACCAAAAAGAAAAAACAGTTGGAAAAGCAGGTTCTTGTTCCATGTTTTTTAAGACACCTTCAAATGAAACATAAAGCAGGTTCTTGTGCATTATTATATATAATCTTCTTCACCTCCAAAGTCACTCTTTTCTTCGCCGTCAGCAACACCATTAGCTAGCTTTGTTGTTTGGATTTCATCATTAACTTCAACGACTGACTCAGAGCCATGTCATTGCTTCTGGTAATCGGTAAGGCTACTATTTATTCAGATTGTTGCTCAATAATTATACACTAGCTCGATAATTATTATATATAATGTTCTATTGTAGTGTCTTATTCGTGATTTTTTAAATCTCAACTAGCAATATATTTCTTTTATAACGATTACTCTCCTTCCATTGGATCTTAGCTTTCTCGATCGGTAAATACCTTTGGACTTTTAAAAAAAATAAATATAAATTTTCACTAAAAATACATAGAAGTTTTTAAAAAAAATAAATATAAAATTTCACTAAAAAACTCTCTATCTTTTTTTAATGCTAATATTAAATATATATGATCATCTAATATTCTTAATAATAACATTTTATGGATATTAGATATCTAGATTATAAAAAAATATATATTAGAAAATTATATTATATAAATAATTATTAGAGTTTTTTTAAAAAAAATCCTTTGTAAGTAAATTAATTTAATCGAATCAATTCACATTTCTATACATATATATTTCTACAAAGTGAGGCATCATCTTGTGTAACAAAATTAATCACAACAAATGGATCGAACATGAAACTCGTATACTATTTTGTGTCATAATTGCCATGAATTCGAAAAGAAAAAAAAAACTGCTGTACACCTACTAGAGAGTATGCGAAATGAATTTGGAGTGTTGGGTTATATATTATTAATTCCTTCAGGGGAAGAACTGATCGTCGTTATTT
This sequence comes from Curcuma longa, assembly GCF_044706935.1. Lineage (NCBI taxonomy): Eukaryota > Viridiplantae > Streptophyta > Magnoliopsida > Zingiberales > Zingiberaceae > Curcuma > Curcuma longa. The sequence continues at coordinate 6,735,156 of NC_133876.1, read as the reverse complement.
CCACCTCGAACAACTAAAGCAGTAGTACTGCAATTAGCTCCCAAGTTCTGATCATCCATGCCTCCTAGCCTTTGCACCAGCTCATGATCGTCTTCTTTGTCTAAACCCACCTCCAACAGCAAGCCACTGCCTTCGCCTCTGCAGGCTTCCGACTCGATGAAGTGGTGGCGCAACCATTCCAAGTCGAGAAAGGTGCCCTCCTGCTGTGGGAGAATGCATGGGAATGCCGGCGCCGACGAAGTGATCGTCCTGATCTGTTCATGGCACAGTATTCTTGAATCAGTAGGCATATGCTGATCATGAGGAGGAGGAGGAGATGAGCAGCTCGGATTGTGGATATTCTCCTGCTCAGTCTCCATGTTGTAGATCATATAAGGCTCCCTTTTCTTCTTGTGAAATACTCGGCAGAGTACCCAGTCTTCCTGTTATATGTACAATTAATGAAACCACAAATTATAGCAAAACAATCTGAAGAATCTTCTTCCTGCCTGATCATAAGAAAACAATCTGAAGAAGAAGAATAAAAGGAAACATGGCCTATTACCTTGGGAGGTGCATGAAGCATCCCTAGTCGAAATTCATGCATCACCCAATTAGTCTTTCTCCCTCTCGGAGCCCTCCCTTGGTAGAACACCAACGTCTTCCTCGTTCCCACAACCTCATGGCTTTTTGGATCATAAACCACGCGATCTTTCCCAGTCGTCTTCCAATACCCACTCTTCGTCGCTCGATTCGATCGCCAACCCGTCGCGTACTTTCGATCTCGGAAGCTAAAGAAGTACCACTCTTTCTCGTTTAGCTTTGCCGCCTCTGATACATACATGCATACAAACATGCACATGACAGCAGCAGCAGCAGCAATTAATTAATATATAATTAAGCTACGATCGAATCTAGCTCGATCGATCAATTATACAAATTAAATGGAAGTAATTGATTAATTATATAACCTGGAAGTTGCCATGGCTCATGAGTGTGCAAATCGACTTCTACCATGGTTCCTGGGGAGGAACTCTCATTAGCTACCTTCTTCTGCAAGTAGTAGCACATAAGCTCCTCGTCGCTAGGGCAGAATCGAAACCCAGCTGGGAGAGTCGACTCAATGTGCCTTAAACTCATCATTATTAATTAACCCTCCCTCAAATTTAAGCCTTCAATTCCTGCAACAAGCTAGCTAGCTATAGCTATAGTATACTTGAACTCCAAATCTCAAGACGACTCTCTCTATATATATACGCGCACGCCCGCACACACACACACACACAAACACACAAATAGCTTGATTTATATGATTAGGTTCTGAAAGGCGGCTTAATAACTGTTTGGTATCAGATTGTTGTCATGATTTCCTGGGTTTGCGGCGGTCGTAATCTCCGAGAAGATGTTATGTTTCCCTAACAAATATTATGCTTGTGGAGAAAGAATTTGATGAGATATCCCATCGCCACAAGAAATCTAACTGACGTGGCTTCTGACTATATATATGAAGCTACAATGAAATTAAATAGTATTAAGATTAATGCAAGAGATCTATTGACACAATTATTAGTGGGTTAGTTTAATTTAAAATTTTTGCCGAGCTTAAACTAAGAAAAATAATCATCTATAGTTGAAATTTATACTAGCTAGTTTGTAAATAATTTTATTGACGAGCATCGACAAATCAAGCTAAACATTATTGAAAGATAATCTTTATATATCTTTTATTGAAACTCTAGTCTAAAAATTTATTAAGTAGTACTCGTATATATATATATAGAGATATGAACATGCAATAATACTACTCCTCAATTGGAGCATGATTGAGACAAATCGTGCACGGCCTCATTAATAAAAACAGAATAATAAGTCAGAAAGCCACTAGCTAGTTTGAGTAGATGATATATATGTAATGATATCCAAACCTCTTCGAATCGAATTAGGAAATATTTAGCACTTTATTCCTTCTCAAACTCTAAATACAAACAGATCATATTAGTTACGAATTAAATTCTAAAGGGGGGAAAAAACTAACAATCTTAAACAAGATGGAGACATCATATACATACTTGTCAAGTCAATTAGACTAATATGAAACATGTTTTTTTGTTGGATTAATTTGTCATTATTTTAAACTTTATCCATTTTACTGAGTCATATATACTCCTAGGTGGCTGGCTTTCATTCACATGAAGATGACATGCCATAGTACATGTCATAATCCAATAATTGAAAGGAGAGTTGAGCAAAGAAGAGAGATTATATACTAATTAGACACATTAATTAATTATAATTATCAGGGAAACTAATTAATTAATATATCATTTGATGATGAGGTAGCCTTAGAAAGAGTGCAATAATTGAACTCCATGATTTGGAATTGATAATGAACCTCGCATCAAAAAGAAAGCTCACATAAAACTCTCCTCTGTCACACCACAGCATACACATGCGATAATATGATTGAAGAGATTAAATTAATTAATATTATTGGATGTGTAAACGTTGGATAGCCTCCAAGGCCAATATAAATAAATAAATATATATATATATATATATACACGTGGAATGGAATATTCTTCTGTTCTCCTCATGTAGTCCCTTGTCATTTGTAATTATGATGTTTTGAATTATTGCTAAAAGATAATTCAACACACAGGGAATTCGAAATGGTTTTGGGATGGCAACACACCTTTCTCATTCTCTTGTGGCAGTGGGACTCATGAAGGAAGGCATGAACACTGTGTGATAGAGATTGAACTACGAGTGTGCAGTTCACATTGCTTGTTATCTTTCCTTTGCCTTCATCCTCATTACTTACTAAACAACAACGCAATTATCCATATGGAATTTAAATCGTTTCTTTGCCTTTATTTTTATTATATATTGGACTTTTGATCTTAATTTGTAGTCCATCATCGACATCTCATTCTCCAGCAGTTTTAAGTTGTATGTTAATTAATATTGATTAAGTTAACTATACAGAATTAAGTGATTAATTAGGATTTGCATGCGGTGGAAATGTGGATTTGGGCATGTCTAATCATGGCTTGAGAAGCTGGTAAAGTGGTTGTCTGCAAGCAAAATTATAGAGAGATGGCGACAAGATTCTTAATTAATCAAAAGCAAGGCAAGACAGCATTAGGCAGCAATAGTTAATATAATCTAATATAATAAATTGTCCCCGGGGCAATGGTGCAACGGTAGGACATCCGGGTTGTAACTAGGGACCCGCGGTTCGATCCCCAGCTACGACGTATTTACAGGAATTTTCTTCCAAATGAGAAACGCAATCAAAGGATGCTGGGCGTCTGGAATTTACCCTGGTGGTCGGTGGGAAACTTCCGTGGGACCGGACCGGCCACCCCCACCCCCAGAGATGTGGCTACTGGGATTATCATTTTTTTAATATAATAAATTAATTATAATTTATCGATTCATTATAAAAGAGCCCTCTTGAATTTGGCCATTTGGAGTTCAATTTGTATAAGTTTATTTAAGCCAATTAATTAATATGGAGGAAAAGAAAAAACAAAAAGAGAGAGAAGGCAAAAAAAAAAATGACAGAAAATGAAGTCTTCAAAGCATTAATTTAACCACTTGTAGAGAAACATTTCGAAGCCAACAAAATTTAAGATATGTGAATAAGGTTAATTAGATTTTGAACATAGTCTTTAGACTAATTGAAGAGGATAAGAGATTACGATATACTGATGTATGGATTATGATATACTGATGTATGCTTAATCTCAGCATCCACTAACACACACACACACACTATATATACACTGCACACACATATGGCGAACCATTCTTGTTCCAGAATTAATTTTAAAATAAGCTTACAATCAATTAATTAAGTAAATCATATTCAAGTAAAATAAGTTAGACTTGATTTTTTATTTGTAATTTTATAAATATTAGATAGTTTAAATTATTATTCAATAACAACATATTATTTTCAATAACGTTAATTTTATTTTTTAAAGTTTTTTTATTAAAATTTAAAAGTAAAAAAAATATGAATTTTAATATCTGTCTCTCTCTCTATATATCTATTATTTTTTATAAAATATATTCACGTACCACCGATCCCATCTCACTCAGGAAATCTCGATAATATACCCATAGATATCACAATATAATCACATCATAGCTGTACGTATAATACACAAAAAGAAACAAGAATAGGATCGAATCATATCCTTCATTCAACTTTTAGAGTTCACGAGAACTTCATCAGGCGAGGCTATTCAATTGCCCCACATGACAATCATGCATGAAGATATACAACAGAAAGAACACAAGGATTTTAATATGAAGAACATTAATGTGAACACCTTCCTGATGCCAAATATATACTACCTGTGCAAAGTCGACAAGGACATATCATACAACGTACAATCTACGGGATCCAACTTTATCAGACAATAATTGAGCAAAAATAATCTTTACAAATACAATCAAATTTCTTCCTCCATTTACATTTACATTTGCATTTGCAGCTCCGAGGGAATAACAAATGATTAAATAAGAACAAGAAAGCTCAAGCAAAATGGAATCTTTATGTCTGTTTCTTTTTTTCCTTTGGCCCGTGGCTTCAAGCACGAGTTCTCTTTATCTGCAGAAGAATGTACTGTTGTTGCCATTTGTAAACACATTCGTTAGCTACAATCAAATGAGACACATATACTTGGCATGGAGTTTCAATGCGCTGTCACATGCTTTTTCATCATATGTTTAAAATTTTGAAAATGACTTTGCAATTGGAAAGTTTACTTATACATCAACAAGTGAAAACTCTTATAGGAAACAGACCATGAGCATTCCAAAATATCAACACTTATCACATCTGAATGCTTACAATAAATATTATTTGGCAAGCTACTGCTCTAGCACTAATTAAGCTACTAAGGAATTACATACTTAAGGAAGTGGATTCTCATTCTTTGAACCAACTAATTTATATAGGTATTGCTCACTATGAAGTTTTCCGCCTCTTCAAATATGAAAAGGAATGGAATGAATTCGTTCATTTAATTGGCATACTACAACCATTAGAATGCAATCATTCTCATTCCATCCATTGCAACCAAACCAAAACAAACCCATTCCAACATTATCGAGTAGCATATGAAGAATATGAAAGTGCTAGGCCAAAGAATGCCCTTTTAGAAAATAAAAGTAATTATCTTACGTTCACGACATCCAATTTTGTACATCATAAAATTTTGACAACTCGAATAAGATAAGGTTTTGCTTTGCTTTTCAGGTGACACAAAGTGAAGCAACATGATCTGGCTTCAAAATACTTATCTAGTACATCAGAACCATTATGAACCTTAGAAAAAGAACTGACTCTTTATTTCGTATTAACCAAGGATAGGATTTCAACATGATCTTACCACTAGCTCCGGAGAACAGTGATTTTTAAAGGTCATAATGAATCAGCGATAGTATGCCATATGACGGGATGATCTAAAAGGAGAAGAATCAAAAGGACTGGGCCTGCTTGCTGGTGTTGTAGAGTTAATAGGTGCTGCGGGCTCCTTTTTCAGTAGCTTCACTTCCGATCGAAGCCATGACTCAACGACTGACAGCAAGTTATCAGCATTTTTTAATTCAACTATGTCGGACATCTTTTCTGACCTCAGCAACTCACCATCTTGGATGTAGGCCAAATGCGTTGCCCATGACTCCAGTCCATCAAATATATGAGTTGCATAAACAATGATGACTCCTCTCTGAAATACAATGATGGAACATCATAAAACAAAACACCAGAATGCTTAAATGACTTTGGGAAGTAGTAGCACATGCCTGTTCACATTCTTCCTTGAAGAAATCAAGAAGATCCATTCTTGTCACAACATCGAGATCTACTGTCACCTCATCAAGTAGAAGAACCTGCATTCAGTTTGAGCTTAAGCAAAAACTCTACAGATTTAGGCAAGATTCCATCATTTAGACAAAATATCAACAAAGTCGATGCTCATAAAGAAGGAATTTAAGGTCTGTTCAGAAAAAGTGTGATGTCAATTTTCTAATCTCTAATGAGGTCTCCAGGAACCAAGTTATGTGAACAAATCACAATACCATAGACTTCCAAATCATGCTGAGCAATGAAAATATTATTAGCGACCACCATATCCAGAAGCACTTGAGAATGATGATTTGGGCACTATCTTCTGTAGCCACATGAAATTGTACCTTTTGTTGTTTTTGCAAAGAACTTCTGCTACAATACCAGCTTGGAAAACAGAAACAGTATCCTATGGGAGTGGAATGAGGAAACATGCTCTTGTTTCCAGATTGTTGATGATGAATAAAAGGAATGGGCAAGAAATTAACCTTGTATGGGTAGAGAAGGCCCATGCATATTTGGACACGACGGCGTTGTCCATCGGAAACTTTATGCATTCTCCACTGAAGATCAATGTCAAGAAGATCAATCAATTTCTCTCTTCTAACAGGATCAATACCTTCAACTGTTCAGAGATGATGAATACTAATTTGGTGAGTACATATTTCCATCATTTATTTTCAACAATCAGTTGCAACTGACACTAGAAAAGGCAAACTACAATCAGAAATGTTAATACAATACACAACTTTGAGAAAAGATCACCAAACATGAAACATATTTTTCTTAGAGAGCAAAAAACTACTGCACAAAATTGCAAACAATTCTTGCTTTCGCAGCCAGTACTTAGAAAGCAATCAATAAGTAGTCATTTCAAAACAAACTCACCAATACTTAAAACATTACTAATCTGATATAGACAAATCCAGAAAGAGATTTTTTGTTTTTGAGAAAGGCATACCAAATAATACATTTGATCAAATTGTCATCATGCAAACTTCCATTCAACATCATACCTCCAAAAATCATGTGTTCAGCAGAAAAGTCTCCCTGGAGTGGAATCTCTCCCTGAGTGAATAAGAAGTCCTTGAGTTAGAAAATCTATCCACTAATGAATGCAGTTTACACTTTCAACAACTTTATTCCTTGCTAAGCTGACAACCTTCAACACAGTATATGCCAACCACTGTTTCAGATCTTATATCATGTAATAGATTGAAACTACGACACAAGGGACATCAATACTGATTAGTTCCAGACAGGACTAATATCAGGAAAATCATACATAATAAATCATTGTTTTTTATTTTATTTTTTATTTTTATTTTTTTTTTGGGGGGGGGGGGGGGGGGTTCAATTGACTCCACTTGAAGGGCAACAATAAATACCAAACACTCACAGCTGATCCAACAGTTTTGCTCCAAGATCCACCGAGATAAGAAAGATCACCGCTACAAACAAGTTGTGTGTCATGGAAAGCCGAGGCATTAAGAACTCGCACCACATCCCTTCCCCCAACCATGTGCTTCCCTGCTAAAATCTTCAAAAGGGTAGTTTTTCCTGCAGAAACACGCCAAATATAGAGCTTGAAGGAATAGTTTTTTATACTCGCATTCAACAGTAGTTTTAAGCGTTGAATCAATTAGAGTATGAGTAATTTCTTATACTGGCATCGAAGGGTAGTTTTAAGGGTTGAATCAATCATAGCGCAACCTGTATAATGATAAAAATATTTTCTCCTTTAATATTACTAGTGATATAGTGTTGCATAGATTCCAATTGAGGAATGCGGTCCATGTTGCAGATCTCAAATAGTTGGGTCAATCAAGGCACTGAAAAGAAAATTTCCTATGAGTTTCAACACGGAGAGATGCAAATTAAAAACTAAATCATTCTTCTTTCGGTAGATTGGAAAAATTATACTTGAGCACGATCTTCAATCGTACAAACATTATACAATTGATACCGTGCAAAACTTGATTACTGAATCCTTGCTACGGTCAAAACGATTCTTCCAATTCAACGATGTACAACTAGCCGAGGCCAGAAAGCATAGAGAATACTATACTAAAATTCGTCTATGCACACAAAATTCTGAAGTGAATCTGACTACGGGAAAAGATATGATTTGGGTCTATATTTAACTTGCAAGGAAGAAATCAAAGAACACCTAGCAATATCAAACAAGGACAAATCTAGGCTAGGAGAGGGAAGACTCACCAGATCCATTAGCGCCGATGAGGAGGCAACGGGAACCCGGAGAGACGTTCAGGTTAAACCTAGCGAAAAGAGGCGATCGACCTTCGTAGGCGAAGTGGAGGCCTACCACCTCGATGCCGCCGCCGTTCATCTCCTTTGTCCGCCACCAGACTTCCCTGCCTTCGCTTAAGGAGCGGTGGCCTTTGGTGCCGTGTATATAAATGATCATTAAATTGGATTGGATTGCTACCAACCCAAAAATGAATTATTATTCATTAATTAATTACTATCAATTCTACTTAAATAATAAAATGATTTGAAATATTTTTTTTCTCAAAAAATATAAATAGTAACACAATAACAGTACAATTTTTTAAGATAAAATTCTTATTTTTTTTATAAGTATTGTTTTCAATTATAAAATTTTATTTGAATGCAAAGAAATTTTGAACAAACGAACACATTAAGTCGACCACATCATCTTAGAATTAAAATATAATTTTTTTCGAGTTTTGAAACAAAAAATAAAAATTAATATAATCTTAATAATTAACCATATTCTTATCAATAAGACATGACAATTCCTCGAAATATATGATGAACAGGACATATCTTAGAATTATAATTTTTTTAAATACAAGAATCTAAAATTTTAAACCTACGTATAATTATTCAACTTAAAATTCCTCCAATACAACATTTATTCACAGATCGATCTAGAACAACAAACAACAAACATAGCCATAGTTTAGGTCTATATAAACAAGGGCAGTATAATGCAGGCTCTTCCTTTCCTGCTTAAGGATTCATCTTAACAAAAGGAATTGCAGAGATGATTTTCAGGGATTGAGACTGATGCAACCAATGATGTGTAAATTTGTCGATGAGTTCCTTAATGATTAAGATGATGAGCTGATGTAAAGAACTGGAACTAACCCAGCCATCCTCCCGTCTCTCCCAGGTCTCTTTTTCTTCACCTGCATCGATCAAAATTACATTTATTTACGGTCGAGGTCAAGTTCGAGTTCAACTCATAATGACTCCATTGGTTGGTCGTCTAATGAACTTGTGTACTTACATAGTACCAGCCATCAACCTCATCGTCGATCTCAACCTCCTCTCCAGCAGTTAAACTTAGCTGTAGACGTGACAAACAACAATTAAGCAGGATAAAAGCTCATCTGGTGACGAAGGTTATCATCGAGCAGAGTTAAAGTTGTAGACCAATAATTTCATCCAGAGGTGCAAGATGGATACCTCATCGTCGCCACCAGCAGTGAAGTCATATAATGCTTTCCCAAACTGTGGATTTTGGGAACTCCTCTCTTCGTCCTGCGAGCCAAAGCTCTGAGCTCCACTCCCTGCTAAAGGGTTTTCGAAGGTATCAAATCTTTCAAGAACCGTTGATGCATAAGATGGTGGTGGCGGTGTCTCTTCCCTAACCTAGAATTAGATAAGATATTAGCAGTTAATGACTAAGGATATTATGTTACAATTAACAATCGGTTTATGAAATATTGTTTAAATCCGAACTGGATAATCTGCCGCCTCAAAAGTGGATGATGCGTTGCTGAACCTTGTCGCATCATTTCCAGACTTGTTTTCCTGAATGTTTCAATAAAATTTGGCTTTGATGTTAGCTTCCAGTTCAAATTAATTCTACCATAGTAGTTAGTGCATGATAACTAGTTCGATACTCTACATACATACAAAAGAATCTTAGATTCCGTTTTTCTTTCTTTTTTTGACACAATTTACATAGATAATGAATTGTGTTATTCATGGGCATCGCCTATTTGATGATGCCCAAGATGAATATAAAGTAAATTTGGTGCAAAAAAAGTGAATACTATAAACAAGATACAGAATATTTAACAATTTCAAAAGAGAACTTTCAGCTCAACAAAAAACAACGGCCGTAGGCAAAAAGTGGAGTTACATATGTACCTACCCAATTTTGTGAAACTCCATAACCTGATGGACGTGAACTGAACAAGGACGGATAGCCCAGACCACCAAAATGGGAGGATATGGAAGTTTCAACTGAACCAGTTGACTCAGGTGATGATGTCCCAGATGACCTACCATCATCTTCCTGGAATGATCCAATTAAACATAAACATAATAAAATTTATCACAGACAAAAAATCCTTACTATTACCTCCGGTTCATGAGTTTCTAGAAAAGACTTAGCCCATAAGTCATCATAAACCAATGATGGACGAGAGATCATGTTCTCATCTTCCTCCTCTATGTCTGGAGCCTCAATTCCAGCACCAGTAAGAAATTCATTTACCTAGAAAGGAGAAAGGAGTATAAATGAGTAATAAGTAGAATAAATAGTAGCATGACACAGATGATTAATTCTTGAGGAAACTTGTGAATGGTATTATTTTTCATACAATGGGTTTGACCTTCAGCAGCCATACTGCAACTGTTTATCAGCATTCATAATGCAACAAATAATCTGCTTACTGAAATTTTTGAAGCTACAAGACAGTTATACTTTTCCCATAATTATAAAGTAGAGAGGCACCTTACTTTTTTCAATGCAGGGGTATTAGTTCCCAATAGATCATCTTCTAAACCTGCCGCCAAGGCCATTGCTAGTTCTGGATCAATGGTTTCAGGCTCCCTATGAGCCGCTTTAGATTCATATACCAGGTCAGATATTCCAGTAACAACAGCTGGATCATTCAGTCCAGTAGATGCAATCAATGTTTTCTCAACAATCTCAGTGGCAACAAAAGAATCCACCTTAATTGTTGGAGACATGGCTAACTACATGAATCGAATTGTGCAGTGGGCTGAAGCTGAGATAGAATCTTTTGTTCGTTTAGTAAAAGAAAACTCTGCTTCACCCGAGTCTGCTGCGGCTCTTCGTTCCACATGCATCTGTATTCAGGCAAGCCTTAGTCACTGTTCTCTTTTGGAACCACAAGGACTAAAGTTCTCAAAGTTAATTATGGTACTTTTGTTTCCTTACCTTGAAGAGGTTCTAGATATGAACTTTTGGCGAGCCAGAAGAAGGATTCTTGATTTGACAAAGGATGATAATTTGGAACTTATATCTTCTCAGTTAGATTTGCCAGTTTCTGTTGCAACATCATCAAGTTTCATGTTTTCAGGCATTGGGAAGAAATTCATGACCATTGTGGAAGTAAGTACCATTTTTCATGCTGCTGGATGCATAAAATTTCTCTAAAGCCAGTATATTTCTTGCAGATGAACCTAAACTATAATACACCCACTGAAAATGTTAAAATTATAAGTTGTTGCCAGAATAAATCTTTTAGTTTTGTTAATGAAAAGCAATCTGGATCTATATTTCTAGGTATTTATTAGTAAATAGACAAGAATACACTTTGCATTCATTCTACCCGTATTTAGATTAATTTTTATGATCTATGTTTATGAAGTTTCTAAATCGAATGGAGTGTGGTACTACAAGTTTCCCTGTTCTTTGCTCTTTCCTAAGATGATGATGAACTTGAGTTTTAATGGTTATACGAATCACTGATATACTGATGAAATAACTGACATGATGTTTTATCTGACCTTTTTTTACAGGATATATTGGATCAACTAACACCAACTGTAATATCACATTTTGGAAGACACGTTTTAAATAAGCTTCTTCAACTGTTCGATAAGTTCATAGAGGCAGTAATTTCGACATTACCTGGTCCCTCTGAAGATGATAATCTCATTGAACCAAAAGAATCTGAGGAGTTTAAGGCTGAAACTGATGCTGAGCAGCTTCGTCTATTAGGCACTGCATATGCAGTTGCTCTTGAACTCTTACCAACAGCTGTATCAAAAATAGTTACCTTTGCGCAAAATGAAAACAAAGATAGGGGCGGTGGCTCATCAGAAAGCATTTCAAATGTTTCTGTTACTAGTGTGGACGACAAAGATTGGAGGCGAAATCTCCAACATTCATTAGATAAGCTTAGAGATCATTTCTGTAGACAGTATGTCTTGACCTTCATTTACTCACGGGAAGGAAAAGCAAAATTGGATGCTCGGATATATTTGGAAAGCAAAGGAGATGACCTTTACTGGGATTCAGAGCCACTTCCATCTTTGCCATTTCGGGTGATTTACTGCTCGAAACCTTTATTTTTTTTGTTGATATTATCATGGTGCTATTTGCTAATTAAAAGCACATGAATGGCCCATCAGATGAACAAACTCAGAGTCAGGAGGGATAAAAAATAACTTTATCCCTCATAGCGGATAGTCTATTTCTCTGTTTTTGATCCTTGCAACATTAATAAGGCCTTTATACTTTATTTGACTGTAGCAAAAGTACCATTTTTTGATCCTCTAGCTATTCTGCTTGTATATATGACTGTACTGTTGCGTTGCCATTTCTCTCTAATTTGTTTCATGAACTTCCTTTCCTGAATGAATAGTCTGTTTTGTGTAGGAAATGCAATTCCCAGCTCAATAACTTGGAATTAAACTGATATGTCGACATTTCTAGGCTGATATTCCATCACACTAATTTCTGGCAATACATTGTTAAATGTTTAATTTCAGGGAATATTTGGAAGGCTACAGCAGTTAGCAAGTGTGGCAAGGGATGCCCTACTGGGGAAAGAAAAGATACAAAAAGTTCTTCTTTCCAGGTTAATTGAGACAGTGGTTATGTGGCTCTCTGAAGAGCATGAATTCTGGAATGTATTTGAAGATGACTCTGTTCAACTCCAACCTCTTGGCTTGCAACAGGCACGTTTTTCCTCTCAATCAATCATCTAATTTTGAATTTCATACTTTCTGAACTAACATTTCATTGTCTCCCCAGTTTATACTTGATATGCGCTTCATAGTTGAAATTACAGATTTTGGGGGATACTCATCTAGAATTGTCCATCAGCTCGTCTCGGCTGTTATTACACGAGCAATTGGCACTTTCTCTGCTAGAGGTATAGATCCTCAAAGGTATGACTTTATGTTATGCATTTTCTCGCAACTATCATTCAGTTTTCTTTTCAAATATCTTAACAAGAGAATTTTTATTAGGGCACTTCCTGAGGATGAGTGGTTTGTTGATACTGCAAAGACAGCAATAAGCAAGCTCATGCACGGAACCTCAGAGTCTGAAATTTCTGATCCTGGTGAACACATTTCTATGATGCCTCACGATATTTCGGATTCCGACGAAAGCCTTTCGAGCCCATCCATCTCAGAATCTCTGGATTCATTTGCTTCAGCAAACATGGGTGGAACTGATAGCCCTGTCTACTTCACTGATCCAGAAACATGATGAATATAAATTTACTATTTGTTAGCCTGATAACTAGAGTTATAGAGCCGTAGTCTGTTTGATTCTTTAAGTCTAGTTGCCATCTTACTTTCAAGGGAAATTCAATGAGGTTTAAAAATTTATGTGATTTAAACCGGTTGTTGTAAAAGTATGGATTATTGTCGAAATTAGCACAAATTTTGATAGATTTATTATCACAAAATAACCGTGCATTCAGCTAAACTCAACGCTGAAGTTAGGCGTGAGTTGTGACAGATGATTTAACTTGTTTGCGTTAACCCCAAATTAAAATTTAATGTCTTTATTTAATTAATTGTCATATGGACAAAAGCACGTAAACAAAAGAGATTCATTTGACTAAAAGAAATTGTACCGTAATAAATTTGCATAGAAACTTTATAAGCTTGAAAAATAAATCTTGTAGGAGTTTGAAAATGAGCACTCATCTAAGAATAAATTAATCATCTAATACTGTAGAACTTTGTAGAACTTTTTGTTGCGCGCTGCTCCTCTGCAACGATCTCGGCTCGGCTCGGCAGGCTGCAACCGTCGGCGACAGGCTGCCTGCTCGGCTCGGCGACAGGCGACAGGCTTCCGTCCGCTAGCAGAGTTTCCGGCTCGCCGGGCGACAGGCGACGGTTGTTTTGTCGTTAGCGCTTCTGTACGAGAGGAGTCGAGCTTCCGTCCGCTAGCTGCCTGCTCGACTCGGCGACAGGCGACAGGCTTCCGTCCGCTAGCAGAGTTTCCGGCTCGCCGGGCGACAGGCGACAGGCGACGGTTGTTTTGTCGTTAGCGCTTCTGTACGAGAGGAGTCGAGCTTCCGTCCGCTAGCAGAGTATCCGCTCCTCTATATGTTCCTCTCCTTTCATTCTTCTTTTCGCTCCTCGTTTCTGCTCATTTTCATTCTAGGCTGCAACCGATGCTGCTCGGCTTGGCGACAGGCTGCAACCGAATGCTGCTCGGCTCGGCGGGCGACAGGCGACGGTCTGTTTGTCGTTAGCACGGATAGGAGATATATATCTCCTCCCCTTGCTCCTGCTAGGCGACGGCGTTCTTGCTCCTGCAGTCCCATTGAGATGTCCAACGGAGACGGAGGGGAGGGAGGATAGGGTTTAGGGAGGGAGGGAGGTACCGTCCAGGACGGTACCCTGGACGGTACCTCCCTCCCTATACCTCCCTCCCTAAACCCTATGCCTTCCTCCCCTCCGTTTCCGTCGGACATCTCAATGGACGAAGCGCAGAGGACTCAGGCGATGGTTGCGGCTCGGCAGGAGCTGCAGGCGTCTGTGACGGCTCTGCAAGCAGCAACACAAGCAACACAGCGAGCGACAACGGCCCTGCAGGCGGTGGCCGGTCAAGTTACACTACAGATTGATCGTCCGCCTCGGGCAAGGGCAAGGGCAAGGTAAAGTATTTTTAATAATATTATTATTTTTTTAAAAATATATATTTATATATTATTTGTATATATGTTTAGGGCTCTTGAAAAACCAATGTTCTTCTTCCTGTTGATTTTCATTTATTTCACAGGTATATCTTTGTATGCTCTCTCAGCATGGAGCAAAAAATGAATATGCAGCTGTTTTTAGTACGGCTGTGATAACTTTTCTTACTCTTCTTCGGTTCTTTTTACAGTAAAAGGTTTTTAGGAAAATTAATTTATTTCTTCCGTTAAATTACTATGTATAAACTAGAAAAGGCCGATCATTTAGTATGATTTTCTGAGGTCATATCAACCAGAATATTTGCATCTGTATGAACTGCACAAGCATTGGGGTCCATCTCACTCACGTGTTAGATCAGTGATTATTTTCTTTATTTTAAGATGCAATTTCAGATTAGTTTGACAACAAAAGTTATGTTTACATCCAATTGAATGCTCCATTACCTTGAATACTCTGATCCATTTTAAATTGATATTTGCAATGAATCTGGTCGAGGCTTCAAATTCGCTAGAAGAATGCATTCTTCTTATGTACCGATCAAGAGGCCAGAAATTTAATTAGACCAAACATATCAGTAATGTGTCGTGTATATAAATGATCATTAAATTGGATTGGATTGCTACCAACCCAAAAATGAATTATTATTCATTAATTAATTATTATCAATTCTACTTAAATAATAAAATGATTTGAAATATTTTTTTCTCAAAAAATAGTTTTTAATTATAAAATATTACAATTTTTTAAGATAAAATCCTCATTTTTTTTATAAGTATTGTTTTCAATTATAAAATTTTATTTGAATGCAAAGAAATTTTGAACAAACAAACAACTACATCATCTTAGAGTTAAAATAATAACTATTTTAGGACATTAAGTAATATTTTCGAGTTTTGAAACAAAAAATAAAATTAATATAGTCTAATTAATTAACTATATTCCTATCAACAAGACAGGACAATTCCTCGAAATATATGATGAACAGTGCATATTTTAGAATTATAATTTTTTTAAATAAAAGAATCTAAAATTTTAAACCTACGTATAATTATTCAACTTAAAATTCCTACAATACAACATTTATTCACAGATCGATCTAGAATAGAACAACAAACATAGCCATAGTTTAGGTCTATATAATTAAACAAAGGCAGGATAATGCAGACTCTTCCTTTCCTTTCCTGCTTAAGGATTCATCTTAACGTACTACAGGAATTGAAGAGATGATTTTCAGGGATTGAGACTGATGCAACCAACGATGTGTAAATTTGTAGATGTTCCTTAATGATCAAGACGATGAGCTGATGTAAAGAACTGGAACTAACCCAGCCATCCTCCCGTCTCTCCCAGGTCTCTTTTTCTTCACCTGCACCGATCAAAATTACATTTAGTTCAACTCATACTGACTCCATTGGTTGGTCGTCTAATGAACTTGTGTACTTACATAGTACCAGCCATCAACCTCATCGTCGATCTCAACCTCCTCTCCAGCAGTTAAACTTAGCTGTAGACGTGACAAACAACAATTAAGCAGGATAAAAGCTCATCTGGTAACAAAGGTTATCATCGAGCAGAGTTGAAGTTGTAGACCAATAATTTCATCCAGAGGTGCAAGATGGATACCTCATCGTCGCCACCAGCAGTGAAGTCATATAATGCTTTCCCAAACTGTGGATTTTGGGAACTCCTCTCTTCGTCCTGCGAGCCAAAGCTCTGAGCTCCACTCCCTACTAAAGGGTTTTCGAAGGTATCAAATCTTTCAAGAACCGTTGATGCATAAGATGGTGGTGGCGGTGTCTCTTCCCTAACCTAGAATTAGATAAGATATTAGCAGTTAATGACTAAGGATATTATGTTACAATTAACAATCGGTTTATGAAATATTGTTTAAATCCGAACTGGATAATCTGCCGCCTCAAAAGTGGATGATGCGTTGCTGAACCTTGTCGCATCATTTCCAGACTTGTTTTCCTGAATGTTTCAATAAAATTTGGCTTTGATGTTAGCTTCCAGTTCAAAGTAATTCTACCATAGTAGTTAGTGCATGATAACTAGTTCGATACTCTACATACATACAAAAGAATCTTAGATTCCCTTTTTCTTTCTTTTTTTGACACAATTTACATAGATAATGAATTGTGTTATTCATGGGCATCGCCTATTTGATGATGCCCAAGATGAATATAAAGTAAATTTGGTGCAAAAAAAGTGAATACTATAAACAAGATACAGAATATTTAACAATTTCAAAAGAGAACTTTCAGCTCAACAAAAAACAACGGCCGTAGGCAAAAAGTGGAGTTACATATGTACCTACCCAATTTTGTGAAACTCCATAACCTGATGGACGTGAACTGAACAAGGACGGATAGCCCAGACCACCAAAATGGGAGGATATGGAAGTTTCAACTGAACCAGTTGACTCAGGTGATGATGTCCCAGATGACCTACCATCATCTTCCTGGAATGATCCAATTCAACATAAACATAATAAAATTTATCACAGACAAAAAATCCTTACTATTACCTCCGGTTCATGAGTTTCTAGAAAAGACTTAGCCCATAAGTCATCATAAACCAATGATGGACGAGAGATCATGTTCTCATCTTCCTCCTCTATGTCTGGAGCCTCAATTCCAGCACCAGCAAGAAATTCATTTACCTAGAAAGGAGAAAGGAGTATAAATGAGTAATAAGTAGAATAAATAGTAGCATGACACAGATGATTAATTCTTGAGGAAACTTGTGAATGGTATTATTTTTCATACAATGGGTTTGACCTTCAGCAGCCATACTGCAACTGTTTATCAGCATTCATAATGCAACAAATAATCTGCTTACTGAAATTTTTGAAGCTACAAGACAGTTATACTTTTCCCATAATTATAAAGTAGAGAGGCATCTTACTTTTTTCAATGCAGGGGTATTAGTTCCCAATAGATCATCTTCTAAACCTGCCGCCCAGGCCATTGCTAGTTCTGGATCAATGGTTTCAGGCTCCCTAGGAGCTGCTTTAGATTCATATACCAGGTCAGATATTCCAGTAACAACAGCTGGATCATTCAGTCCAGTAGATGCACCAATGTTATGTCGGTTACGGTAGATGTCAATGAGTTTGACACTGCAAATTAATACGAGTTGGCAGCATCAAATCACAGATTCAGGGAGATTGAGCCAAATACTGAACTTGTGACTTTAGGTGCAAGAATAATGATTTTAGAACCAAGTTTGTCATACCTTATTTACAAGTGCAAAAGTTTGAATATAATTTTATAATTTGGGGCAAATTAACCTCAAAGTGTAGTTCTCATTCGTTAAGGATTGTCAGATCTCACAATTAAGATAGTTCTACCTCCTACAATTTTAAGTTAAATCAAGATACTAGTTTTCATTAAGTCAACAGTAAAATCAGCTAGAGAGAGTTTTAGTTCAAATAAAAGCATGGCATAGCAATGTTAAAACATCAAATCATAGATCAAACTTGTTCTAACACGATAAATTTCAATTGACTGAAATTTACCAGTATGTGCAAATCAGCACCATGTAATTACCTGGTAGGACCTAGTGGAAGATATTTTGCCCTGGGAACAAAGCAGAACAAAGAAGCTAAATCAAGAAGCTTCTCATGGTTCTCATACAATGTCTTGAGTTCCTCGTCTGTCCACTCTTTGTTGTTATTATCATGATTACGCATATCTCTAGAAGCCACCGAAAAACAAGAATAAGGTAGATGAAAATGAACATTCGTTTTGGGAGGAACAAGAAAATAATCTATAAATCACCTAATGAGATCATCCTGTGCCCTGTACATTTCATCAAGGACCTTTAGCATAGAACTAATTAGAGACCCAATACCAGTACCACTAGCACCTTGATCCTCCCCATTACTGAAGTGTGATTGTGAGAACTGGGATTGAACACCACCTAAAGCTAAAGCATGTAAAAATTCATATATCTGCAATCGATATGGCTCCCCTGACCTAATTGCAATAGTCATTAAGGCTTGAGCAGCAACAATCCGAACCTGGGCAGGTTTAGCAGGTAAAACTTACTTGAGAATATGATCCTTTTACTGGTAAAATAAATTCAAAATGATGTTTTTAGATGAAAGTTTGTACCTCCCAACTTCCACTAAAGGCACATCTCTGAAGACGTGTCAAAGCACCAGCAAGGGTTGGATTCCGTGAACTTGCAGCGGCCACCATTTTATCTGCATCTAGCATCATAAGTGCTGTAGCAGGAGGTGTTGCTGACTCCCAAGCATATTCAGAGGCAGCATAGTTTGCATTTTCACCAAGAAACCAAACCTGTATAGATTGCAGGCAATAAATAAGTATTCTTTAGAATCTTCGAAACAGGTACTCACTATCCAGTATATAGATCACAGCCAATAAATATGTATTCTTTAGAATCTTCAAGAGAGGTGCTCACTATCTAGTATATAGATCACAAGCAATTAAAAAAGTATTCTTTAGAATCTCCAAAACAGGTATTCACTATCCAGTACATCCCCAAACTCCCAACAGCTAGCCCTCCACCCAAAGGAACATTAAAATGTTAACGTTGACAAAAATGTCTAAAGTCATTTATGTGTTACACATGCAGAATTTCTTGTTTGTTGTGCAAGTATAGATGGGCATATAGATGTATCTGTGTAAAAAGATGCAAACTTTCAGCAAGTCAAAGTGATCCTTACTGCAGCCTGCACTAATCTTTGTAAAGCCAAAGCAGACTTAGGATCTGATGCAGACACTCTGTCAACAGATACCAGTCCTAACCCAGGCTGAGGAGGTGGCAAGTCAAGAACAATGGTGACTGCTTCCAATGCTGTATGCTTCCCTTCTGGCCCAGCTCCAGCAAGACATGTCTGGCAAGTAAATAATGAGACATGTCAATCAATACACACACACACATATTTAAAGAAAAGCGTCTCGTAGACATATCTGGAGAGAAAGGTGCATAAATTCACTGACTCAAGTTTGCAGAACTTATTGAATTGAAATAATTCAAAATCATGAGTTGCTATGAAAGGGAAAAAAAAGGCAGCTATTGCAAAGATATACACACCATGGTGTACAAACATGATGCAGAGTCCAGATTTCTGAATTATCAAAACAAAGAGGACAAAACTCAATCAAGTGTCTGCTACCATAACAACAAGCTATGAGTCTGGAATCAATCTTCATGTAGATAAATAATGCTTGCAGATTGTATGAAAGGGTTTCCTCAAGAAATTAATGACAACACATGTTCCTTATGGGAAGAGTAGTTCCAATAAAATTGTTGTTTTACTTGTAAGTATGAATCCACACCTTTTTTAAAACTATGAAAGCAAAGGATGGTTCATATATGCCACAAGTTAAACTTACTTTCCATAGCAGTTGCAGCACGTCAGCATCAATCTTCCCTGGGACTTTAGTGGCAAATATTCTTGCAATTTCAAGTAGTGTCACTGCCATACCTGGTGTTGCCTGATAAGTCAAAAGTGAAACACAATATAGATAAAACTTACATAGAAGCTACAAACATCACAAAAAACAAAGATGGCCTTCATGAATTTAAATGAAAATAAACAACAATTAACAAGCCAAACTTGCAATTATAATAGAAAAATAGCATAAACTAACTTTCCCTCAAAGAGTTTTATGAAACAAATGGAGTGCAAAATTGAAAGCTTCAATGTGGATTTCTTGGTACCTCATATTATCTTTCATAAAAGAGCTGATCTTACAAAACTGGGTGTGCCAATCAATATGTATCAGTCTCCTCATAGCTAACATGAAAGCAACCCAAGCTCAGTAGTCAATAGGAAAGGATAGACAAATATTGAAAGAAAGGAGAAATAGATGTACAGAGAGAGGAGAAAGATATGAAAAAAGAGACCAAGAAAGCTACTCATAGGTTGAGAGAGCAAACCAGAAGCATAATAATCAGGAAAACAAGCTGGAAGACAAGCAGGGAACAAGGTTCAACAACATGTTTGAGGTGATAGATTATCTGCTTTGGATTTTTTTTTTACAAAAATACACAAATTTATTTGTAATCCCAAAAATGATATCCTTAATCATTCACTGTTGTGTGTTATCTAATTTTAGGCCACGGAAGAGCTGCATACACTATAAGCGCCAATTGTTCTTCAACGTATCCTCCAAAATTTTTTTAGCCTTTAGCATGGAGTGGAGCTCAGAGATTTAGCATGCAGGACGAGAACGGAAGTTACCAGGATCCACAGTTTCAGAAGGCACTATATGGCTTCACTGCTGATGGTAATAACGAGGTGTCCTGATGTCTGTGAGAGGAATGATATACCTATCGACGCATGACAGATTCAAGAACCAAGACAAGGCAAGGGCAAAGTATTCACCTTCCAACAGCCATGACACAATGTAAAGGCCACTTCCAACCTTGTGAGTCACAATGGGAGTCAAGGACTAGGTTCCCACATTGAGCTTTTGTGATGGAATGACTCATAAGGATAACCTTCTTACAGCATTCCATGAACCATGAAAGGACGCAGGGGCTTCTTCTGACCTTCTGCGAACCATGATGAGATGCAAGGGCCAAGCTTCTATGAAAAGATGACTCATAAGCAAGGCTTTCCTTTCAAGAGGCTTCCGTGAACTTTTTTGACACACTGACACAATACTGAAATAGAATTGTTGAGGCCAAAGATTGATACCCTAGCTTGGAATGATGCATTACACCTTGCCTAATGCATGAGATTTTGATCAACGCACAGTTTATAGAGATGCTCCACCTTGTCCTAAAAGTTCTCTTTTCATATCTCACTTATTAGCACAATCCAAGTGCAGTTTGTGCTGAAGATCTCCACCAATGTAGAGCCTATGGAGATTAATGTAAATTACCCTTCGAGCAAACAGGCTGGTTTTGTGACATAAACATTAGTTATAGAAACACAGCATCTTAATGTAGTTAAAAGTCTTACTTTCACCTTTAATCTACTAGATCATCTTTAAAAGTGTTGTTTCACCTTCAATCAAACTGAAAGGCAGTATGTGTCACCACTTTCCTTTTGTCCAGGATAACATTACAAATAACTGATTCCATTTTGCTAACAAATTTAGCTTTACATAAGTATAAAAGTTTTACATCACGGCATTTAGGAAATACTGTTAGACAATTCATTCTAGATGTAACTTTTGGTTTGCTGATAACTTCTCCCAAGATGGGATGAATGATTCTGTAAATTTAAATCATTTTGAAAATCAACATAATCCTTACGCAAAACTCTTGTGCCCCCAAAAGAGCAACATTAAGTATGTAACTGTATCACATATTTATATTTTGATCACAAGAAAATTGCAAAAACTTTTCAATCTTCAAGGATGAGCGAGGATTAAAAAAGGGAGTTAAAAAAGTATTTTACTAACACACACACAAGCAACTGAATAGAGATAAAAGTACCTTAAACCGAGCATGCAAAGTAAGCAAGATATCATTCAATTGAGATGAAGGCCAAGCAGGATCAGACAGTTCACTTGCAATGATAGATCCTAGTTCCTCAAATGATTCATGTGGATTTTGCATCCATATCAGAGCTTTTATTACCATAGCACGAACATAAACACATTCACATGCTACAGTTGTGCGCACTACTTCTAGTAGTGAAGCCAATAAACTTGCAATAGTATCAATGCCACCTGGACCAGTTGAAGGAAATAAAGTCTTGTGTGATTCTGCAAAAATGAGACCATCTATTGAGTATAAAAGAGATATAACAGTTCAATTTGATAAATAAACTTTGGTGAATCCATGCATTGGCATGCTTCAACAGTTGTTTGGATTTTGGATAGAAAACAATCAATAATTGAGATAACAAAATGCAACTCTAAAAAGGGATTAAAGTATCACACAAATATCAAACAAAGAAAATTCTCAATATTCAAATAAACTGCTTTCAGAAATATATTTACCTGCAGATTTTGAGCTTCCCATGAGCTGTGAATCAGGAGGATCATCATTCTCAGATGAATGTAGTTGCATTGCTTCATCAACTTGCACACCCAAAGCATATGCAGCTGCCCTGCTTTTTCCCATTTCCTGAACAACTCTTGCAGCACCATGAAGAACTGGCCTAGAGAAACTTCGGAAAGAGCTCTCTAATCTGAGTTGTAATAAAGAAACTTATAACATAAAATTGGTATGGTTGACTTAAACTTCATACTGTCAGAACATACACTGCAAAAAAGAAAATTTCAATAACCTTCGGATTACAAGTTTCATGAGGAGCTGAGGGGGCTTTGCTTTAGAAGCACGTTTCCCATGATTCGGTTTTACTGAAGGGTTATCTGCATCCTTTAATGTTACAGATGGTGCCTCAGGCAACTTCAGAACTTCTCTTGTTAATCGAATCCATCCAGCAGCACGCTCTTCGGTTCTGCAACAAAACCATAAAGAAAGAAACTTCTTTATTCCTGAGACAAATTAAGAGAACAGAAACAAAAAAATGAATATAGGCAACATTTGTATCTAACTTGCAAGGACTGAAGAATTACCTCTCTGTGTTATCAAATTTTCCCAAAATGCAAAACATTGCCTCAAAACAAACTCTGTCACTGGGATCCAGAAGTAGTTGATAAAGAAGAGAAGTAAATTGAAATTTTACTCCAGGCCTCTCTGCAAAGTAAACAGTCTATTAGACAACAATGCAAAAGTAAGAAATCAACAGAATAAAATACATAAGAATAATTTTGAGCCAATAACATTTGCATACCATCCAGTGCACGGGCTCTACATAATACATAACATAATCTAGCAAGGTAAACCCTAGCAAGAACATCATGCAACCGAAGTATGTCATGCAAAGCACCTGCTCATCCAAGAATTGCTTTTTATTAATAAAACTAATACAAAATCCATTGATATCACTATTACAAGTGTTAAATCCAAAACATTGGCAAGATAATAACAAGTGTAAATTTTAACTACACTATGTGAAAGCATCACAGAAAGATAAGAATGATAGAGCAAGTCACCTCCAGGCTCAATGTGTTTCCCTGCAAAAAAATTTTAAAAAAAAAATTAGATACATCACAAATTAGCATAGAACTGTTTATCAAATAGGTAGGTTATACCACTTCTGCACCCAAATCCAAGGAAAACTAAACTTAATTAATAGAGATTTTAAAAAAAATGAAAAGGCATCAAAAGAGAACCTTTTATGCAATGGAAAATGAAATGTAAACTAAAGAACTAACCAAGAGCCATGGCAACAGAATTAGGATCTCTGGTAGCAATATCAGTGATAATTGCCACTGCATGCCTCATAGCAACTGGATCTCCGCATGAAATCCTAAAATCAGCAAGAAGTTAGCAAGAGAAGAAGTTATAGACATAACAAATGAGCAATTCTAGGAGTAATATTTTAATAGAGTATTAAGTATAAAACTTGGTTGATTCTTGATCACATGTAATCCAGGTACCACATAAAATTTGTCTCTTTGGCATCATACTACTTCCTGAAAAACTATACAGTGAAAAGACCTCACCCAAAGCTCTTATGTAAATACTTGCAAAGACTAACAAGGGGTACAATTCAGAAGAAAAAAAAGTGCCCGAGTTGCCATAGAGAATCAGCAGCAACACAGATGGCAAAGAAGCAAACCACAGGGCACTATATAACAGAGAGGGAACATCAAAATAGCATTCCTGAGAAACCTTGCTCCTACAACAACTAATGCAATCAGCAAATATGATCATTATTTAAATATTCTGTGAATATTCGTCATGAATAAGCTATAGTATGTTTTACAAACAAAGATATATGTTCATGCATTAGTTTTGAAACATTAAATTCAAAATGAAAAGACTGCAAAGAGAATACCTTTAGCAAATTACTTTAGTTGATGATAGATAACACTAAACATCAGTTAGTACGGGTAGTAGATTCTAAGTCATATCAATACTGCATTGTAACTTTATATGATCATCCTTTCAAAAGTAAAATAGAATCACAAGGAATAATATAAATGTATTCTTGGAGCCGATTCTAATATCATGATGTTGAACCTCAGAAACATGTAACTACCAACCCATGTATGGCTCGATGGAGGAATAATGGATTCCCAGGATCCAAAGGAAGTCTTCTTAGAGCACCAAGAGCAGCATATTGCAGATTATCATGAATAGACTGCGAACATGAGAAGGATCCAATTACTGTATCACGAAAATATTACTGATACATGAGAACAAGACATCAACTATAGCAACCACATGATAAACTAATCTTACTGACATGAAAACCTTACCATTACCACGATGGCAAATCTTTTACAAAAATAAAAATAAGCATCAACAGTTCTATATGTCCAACAAAACTACATGAACCTTCTGGATATCTAAAGATTATCATCAACAATTTTCTCTTGCTAAACTAAATTTAATCTCTAGAAGAAAAAAAACTTGTCCTTTTAAAGGAATAGTCAAATCCCCATTAACAGCTTCTAATTTTTCAAAAAAAAAATGAAATTGAAATTGTGTAAATACCGAATAGTAGCAACAGAAATTGAAATTTTGTTCACACTTTAAATACTAGCATAGCCTTGAAAGAAATTAAAAAGAAATACATGACAAGATGCAGAAACCATTCAATATTCACATGAACACACAAATAAATGACAGTAATATGAGTTAGCAGAATAGCTCATGAAAATAACATTTATTACATGACTATGGAGTATGGACAGATTGTATCCTTTATTACTTAAATATCAGCAGCTTTTGGCCCTCAGTTTCTCCATGAAATAAGAAAAAGAAAGACCGAAATGAACCAGCTTTGGTGACCATCAATTAATTTTTGTTGAGAAGATTAGAAAACTCACCTCTTTATCGCCACCTTGCTTTACTAATATGCTCTTCCGAGGCTTTTGTTTCACATCTCCAATCTAAAAAATTAAAAATCATGTGAATTAGAAACAGGAATTGTGCAAATGGCATGGAGACCTGAAAGCAAGCTATAAGTAGGAAAAAAACAAAAATAAAAATTAGATTGTAGCTCGTGCAACAAGCAACCCTCCAAAAAAGGAGCATTTATTGCTGACACAGATCATCTGCTGGCAAAGTTAACTAATTAGGACACGGTACAAAGACGTGTGTAAAGAAAATGAAGCTACAAGGACAAACTGTGTAGGGTGGATATCGTGTTGAAATTAATATTTCTTCTTTTCCTAAAACAGATATATAACTATGCAAAGAATTGATCGGCAGGCAAACCTTTTCTAGAATGCCAAATACAATTTCGTACAACTTCTCCAAGATTTCAGAACTGTTTGCTGAAGCAGCAGTAAGAGCCTTCAGTGCTGCAAGCCTACGTGCATGGACTTCAGAAGAGAATGTCAAAGTTACTAGAATGAAAAGGAAAGTTATGATATAACATTTTAATCAAGATCATAAAGAGTTTTACCAATAAGCTTGGCAGCTAAAGATGTTCACAACAATGGCATACATGAGAAGCTATCAATTTGAAGATAAAGGAACAAAGAGTATATTCTCACTAAACTCCAAAAAGGAGTGTTTTCCCAACATGACCATTTGTTTACTCATTAAAAATGTCTTTGTTTCACACACAGACACACACAAAAAAAACCAGTCTTCTTCTACAAGGCAAAATCTGTCCAAGAAATCTAGAAGCATTTTCCTTCAAAAACTGTTCATGACAACCTATTGATACTAACTTTTTCTTATTTTTCAGAAGGTCAAGCATCCTTCATACCAAAAAAAAAAAAATTCTCCAAGGACCAATGAAGTATAAACAAAAACATCAGAAACCAGTCAATTTATGACAGAAACTTTCTAGTGGTACCAAAAATTGGTTAAAAAGTTTTACATGGCTATTTGAGCTAAGAGAATTATGAATATAAATTCCTATACTAGTTCAAGTAGCCTTGTTTTAAGTGTTTGTAAAACAATTCTTAGATTACTAAAGGTAATTGTTCTTGTATGAGTATTGTTGAGGCAAATACTTATGATGATTATAATGATAGAATGTCAGGTTGATACTAGTGTTAGGCAAGAAGAAGCAAAGTAAAAGAAAGGCAGAAAATAAAGGGGTTAGAGTATCATGCAGAAGGGCAAAGTTAGTCTGAATGTACTTACTGCTTCGTTATTCCTATATCTACTTGAAAAGACATCAAAAACTTGGTAAGTAATAACAATCTAGAGAAGATGAAATTGCCCAATATATGAATTCCTTTACGATTGATCAATAAATAACAGTAAGGAATTGTCAAAGAAATTCTTTAGCTTCATTTTTCTTCCACAAAAATAAAAGAGATTCAATATTTTCTTACAATTTTATCACACTATTGAAGATATTCCTGTTCAAACTGAAGTTGTGGTGGATTAGAGATTCAGACAACAGGATGCAAAGATGGTAAATAAGCATTAAATGATGTAAGGTATCATTAAGCGTGTCTTTAGTAAATATAGCAATGTGAAAATGGATGATAAAGCATAAAATAATTACATTGAATATCAGCATTTGTGGCCTCAGCACTTAGCTGATTTACTACTCGAGGTATCACATCTGCTCTTGTGACCCTTCCAACAACATCAATGTCAGCAACTGCATCCCAGTTTGGTGTAGGGATTCCGCCACCCGGACTCAAACCTTCAGGGTCACTATCATACAAAATTCTAGCCAAGTAGTAGTAGACATAACGCAAAACATTTCTGTCTTCAGATTGTTGAAGAAGCTGAGGGAAAAAATGTAAGGCGCTATGGATTAGTTTCTAATTCTTATACATGAGCATCCAAGATTGATTGACATATTGAAACCATTATATGAACTTCTACCAATCAACTTGAAATGGATGAGCCTACAATGATTAACTATATATATTTAAGCTTCAATGAGATATATTTAATAACTCTGTGTGGATGGATTTTGAACTTTTAAGGTATTGCATGTGATAAAATTTATATTTCTCCTTGATGGTCTCCCGCCATGTGCAATTGGTACACTCATAATAGTAGTATAACTCTATCCCTCTAATTATTTACCGCACTCCTGCATTTGAGTAACTTCTTTAGGGGCAACCAATCCTCTGAGTCTGCTCATTTCCAAAACAATCACCGCCACCTTCAACCTCAGGACTACCAAAAGGATATCAACTTATACCAAGAAATCATTTGTTATGCACACCTTAATTCAACTAAAAGTATTAACAAGTGATCCCCAATTCCTTATGTTTATCAATTCAGGTAGCATAAAATATCAAAAGATAAGAAGATTTGCCAACCAGTTAAAGAACTTGAACAAAAAGTAATAATTGAGAAGAAACTGAATACCATAAGAAGTGATGGAGCAACTGAAGGATCCACAGAGCTGTATACAGCGAGCTTTGGAAACACACGATTCACCAATTGCTTCTGGGAGCTTCTCTATAGAGCGGTAGATAATTTTCAGCATCGGTATTACTTTCAAACAATTAACATCAAGATATAGCAAATAGCAAGCAAAAAAAAACCTGGTCATATGTGGCTGCGAGTTCATGCACACTCCTCAGCAGCTGGGAATATGAGACCGGCTGCTCAAAATCCAACTTCAGGGATTACTACTAAAACTAGATTGAGGCGGAGCAATAAAAAGAAACAGAGCCTAACAATAACTGGTACAAAGATGTAGACAGTGGGAAACATGAGCGGACCGTCGTCTTCTGTCTCTGCGGGATGGCTCGCACAGGGTTGAGCGCTTTGGCGGCGGCGATGGTGTCACTCTGAATCTGCATCAAGGTGGACCTTTTAGGCTTTCCCACCGTCGCCGCCGGCTTGCCGAGCTGGGAGGGAACCGAGGCCTCGCTAGGTCTGGAGCTAGGGGCGGCGGGGGCTGGCGCCGTCGTGGGAGCCGAGGAGATGAGATCCATGAGCGTGTTCCCGGACGAGTTCTGGCCGGAAGCCATGGTAACGGAAGCAGTTCGTCGGCGTGGGGAGAGAGCCCGACGCCGGCAAACCGCGGTCTACCTTGTTTACTGAAGAAATATCGATATCGGAATTCGGTAGTGCAGTAGTCTACACGGCAGCAGAAGAGCAAATTGCCGGGTCGATTCGGATGCGCAAGAATTGAACCCGCGATTTCGGCCGGAGAGAATTAGCCGCCGGTTCGTTTTGAGATGGGAGACGGTGGGAGTAGTGGTAGGTAGTGACTTGACTTCGATATTCTCACTCCTTGCTGGAGCCCACGTGTCCTTTTATTTATTTATTTTTTTCAAAAACATATATATTTATTTATATATAAATGGCTGGCTATTTTTATGAATTTTGAAATTCTGTGGACGTTTTGAGAAAGATGACAAACTGTTGGGGGGTGGTGAATGAAAATTTCCCGAGATGTGCAGATTAGGCTTAGCTCAGGCGTGGTGCCATTTAATTCAACGGGCGCAATGAGGCCTCTCTCGAGCCTGTTCCGATCCGTCAAAAATTGTCGCCGGAATGGAACATCTGCGGCGGATAATCATGGAAAAATCACGCCGGAGTCTTCTGCTCCGTCGTCCTCTTCTTCCCTCCGAAACCACAGCCAGAACAGAGGTGGAGTTGGAGGTGGAGGAGCACGGCTCAAGCGTCGCAAGAAGGCCGGAGATTGGGAAGTCTATCTCATCGTCTCATCCCGATTGCCTAAGACTTACGTTGGCGTCACCACCGACTTCTCGCGTCGGTAAGCGAGGACATTTTTTTCTTCTCCTGTTTATTGTGATGGATGGATGCTTCCGATCAAATTTGGTACTTTCCCAATTTTTCAATGAGAAACTTTTCAATTAGATTCGTTGAAGTCTATCTTCCTATCCTTCCCTGCATCGTTTGTGCTACCAATTTTGTGACTTTTGCCTTTTGATAATCGTTTCTGTGTCCTTGATCTGTTGGGGTAAAAATAATTGCTTGAATGAGGATCTATTCTGGAGTCATTTTCGGCTCTTGTGGGACTCTATTGCAAAACGTGGAGAGATCACCCAATTTCGTTTGAAGATTTATTAGCTGCCGAGGAGCTATCCACATATACAATTCGTTTTTCTTGAATGGTTTGATTTTGATTTAAATAGTGGTTTTAGAAGAAGATATAGAATCGACAACGATTAGATTTAGAAACTCAAACTGATCAGACTGGAACTTGGTAGGATTTTTGCACATTGTTGAAGATCATGTAATTTGGTTATTGTCAGCAAGATTTCATGCTGTTTTTATTTGTTGGTGAAAATGGTGCTTCTATCTCATCAAGTTAGTTGTTCTCGTCAGTACGAAACTAGTCAACTTAGCAAGGTTGAGATCTGTTACCCACTCAGCCTAGTTATTCTTCTTTGTGATGCCATGACAGGAAGTGAAATTCAGTAAATTTATCAATTTTCCAAAGATTTTGTGAAAAAAGCAACCTTGCAGATAGACATGTCTTGCTGAATTTTGCTGATGGTGAAGTAACATTTAGACAGATTTTGGAGAGAAACTTCCTCGATAATCCTGTCGCTGGCTTGTCTACGATAGTAATGCATATTTCCCGATTGAAGGCTATATGTCCGACCTCCATCTTACATGATTTCCTCATTTTCCCCCATGATTATGATTGCTGGTTCCCCTTTATGAGCAAGTATATAAGTATTGAATGACATTGCGTGAGTCTCTAATGACCTTGGGCAAGCTTTTGGCCTTAGATTTGAAACTCTAGCAGATATGATCATGGATTTTTCTGGTGGTACATTTCCTTAATTTATTGTGTTCTTATCGAAATAGATGAGGTTTTGATTACATGGCCGATGCCTGTATTATGTCCAGATAAGATGCTAGTTAAATGTGTCCCTGACAAAACTCAAAAGATGATTGCTTTTCTAATTTGTAAAGTACTGATTTCAGATGCCACTGAAAGATTTTCTAAATCTGAAAACACACATTCAGAAGAATTTTTTATATATGTATTATTTGAATGCCTTTACCTTCATTAGATTCATCTGGCAGGAAGCTGTTGTTAATGAATATATAGATTCGTGGATATGTAAGTGAAACCCTTCCCATTGTTTGACAAAAGATGACACATATTTTCAGGCTGAAGCAACACAATGGCATATTAAAAGGTGGAGCAAAAGCCTGCTCTGGTGGAAGGCCTTGGAGTCTTGCATGTATTATTCGAGGATTCAAGGATCGAAGTGAAGGTAAATAAATGTCTTTGCTTGGCTTCATCAACTAGATAGCGTCAAGTTAAAATAGGTGTTATGCCTCACGTGTCAAAATCAAAATTGTTATGCATTGAATAAGAGTTGCAAGTCTTTTACTACTTTTTACAACTTTTTTCTGCAACTTTTGGATAATCTATTGTAGGATGCCTCAGCAAGTTTATGATTCTGATTCTGCTTAAGCTCAGTTTCAGTCTATTACTAGTTGATTCTAATCCATCATACCACCAGACTTCCATACTACAAGTTATGCAATCGTTGTAGAACAGCATTACTAGCGTAGATTTATTTTCTGTTTTTTTGCTGAACTAGCCTAAGTAAATAAATGAATAGGTGCCACAACCATTCTATAACTAGCTTAGATTGTTAAGTCCATATTACCACCCTAACTTTAAATGGAAACTTTGACTTGAAATTTCATCTACTGTTTTCTTTCAAGCATTACATTCCAACAATGGTCAATGGCATCATAAATTCCTTGCTACCATTGGGATTCTTCCTGAATTCCTGTCACTGTTTTTCTCAAATAACTACTTAACATTTGGTTCATTGTAGCTTGTGAATTCGAGTCAAGGTGGAAGATTGCCTCGCGGAAAATGCCAAGGAAGAAAAAGGAATTGTGTGCTGCAAAACCACTATTGGAACATCGTCAAGCCGCTTTAGACCATGTTTGTAGATCGTTCGACTGGAGTTGCTTGCAAATAAAATGGAAAGCCAACTCATCTTAATTTATCAGTGTAAATAGAGCTAAAACCATATATTATCACTTTCATCTCAAGTTTGTTAACTAAAGCTTCTGATTGTGCAATGATGGCACCAGATGATTTTTCGTTGTAAAGAAGAATTCAGAGTAATTTGATAATTGAAATCAACCTTATCATTCTTGCAGATCTTAGGAGCCCTTCCATAATCGTAATATGTCTCATCATATTCTACATTTTAGTCTCTCTCTGGCCTGTCGCTCGCGAGACACCACGCACGCAAATGGCTATACCTTAGTCGACGATGACGCCACGTCACTAGCGGGAGCAGGCAGTTCCTCGCTGTTTCGTGTCGTGCCACCGTTTTGTGGCACGCCCCGGAACATCGTACCGCTACAACTGAACCCGTTATTTACATGCCACCGTTTCGTTTCCGCTATTTATCATCGACGTGTTGCTCTGCTCCTCTCCCGATGGAGGATTCCGCCATGGCTTCCCCGCCGAATCGCCGATTTCCTCTTCTGCTGATATCTCTCCTAGTTTTGTTCTTCTCACTGCGAGGCGCTTCTTCGATGCGTACGATGGGAGGCATCCATGACTGCGAAGGATTCCAGAACAGCGCCGAGATCCTGGGGTTTGCTCGTTTTGCCGTGGAGGAGTACAACAAGAAGCAGGTACGTGCCCTGTTTGGGTTTTTCTTTGAATAATCATCTTCGTTTGGCATCATTCGTTATTGGGTCATGTTGTCCAATTAAACACTTCGGTGTACCAACTTTTTGAGTTTTTTCTACCCTAGGAATGTTCTTCAAATTTAGTAGTTTTGAGAACTTTAATCCAGGAACTAGGCGTGAAAGGGGGCAACTTGGTGGAGTAAACAAATTTTCGTATGAATTTAATTATTGTACTCTTTCTTCGTCAAACCAGCAGAAAAGCTAGGTTAAACAATGAGCTTCGTGCGACTAAGTATGAAGTTTCTTTTATATTGATTTTTGTTGCATTTTTAAAAATTTCTTTGAGCCTAGACTTGTTCAAATGCGTCTTTGGCATGCTTTTATAACGTGTAAAAGTAACTTTCAAGATCATTTACATGTTTTTTTTAAAGACTGATGACCTCAATTTTGAAAGAGTCCTGAGTCCTTCGGTAATTGTATTGATGGGGCAGCACTTCTTAATTGAGTTCGGATTATCTTCCTTCTATGTGACTATGCCTATCGTAATACTTTAGCATATGGGATAGGTCCACAGATTTCGATATTTACTTTAATGTTCATGTATGAAGTTTTGAGTTTCTTTATGAACTAGCCTAGCATACGGAAATCTTCCAATTTTGTACACTCAGGATAAGAATGTACAGTGAGCTTGTGGGATATAGATCAAACTTAATCATTTGGCACTAGCTGCTTATGATTGACCCATGTTTTTACCGCAAGCCCCTCCTCTGAATTTCATGTTGATTATCATCCCCTGAAATCCAAGCATCACAGTAGAGATAGTATTGGTTATGGTATAGTTTTGACAAGGATTTCCAGGCAGGTTATAGCAATTATGAAACCAAGAGGAACCTAGTGTAATTAGGTATAAAGGACATGAATGCTGATTTTATTGGCTGATTTCTGAATCAACCATCTTTTTCCATTTTCTTGGCTGATTTTATTTCTTCAACATATATCGTACAAAAGTTTTCCTCTAATTGATAGCATTTTGTGTAGAATGCTCTTCTCGAGTTTACACAGTTATTGAAGGCAAAAGAGCAAGTTGTAGCTGGTACAATGTACTACCTGACTCTCGAGGCTAATGATTCTGTAGCCAAAAAACAATATGAGGCTAAAGTCTGGGTCAGACCTTGGATGAACTTCATGGAGCTTGAGGATTTTAAGCCACTGGCTGATAGCCCTAGTACCTCACAAGGTACTGCTGCTTTTATTTGCTACCATTCATTCTCGTCAAAACTATTTCTTTTTAAAAATCCCAATTTTCTCTGATAAACTTGATTCAAAAAATGTGACTTCTCCTTTGATTTTATGTCATATACTACCTCAATGACTCAATACGATCCCTCTTCTCCATTTCTACCCAATTTTTTAAAATCTGCTAATCAAAGATTTCCTGTGCAAGGTAGTGTACACTTCATAAATTACTGGCGTGTATTGTGTGGCCCATATACTTTTTAGTGTACACCAACAAAATGAATCAAAGGATGCCTTTGATTTCATTCTTTCTCATTCGTTATTTTCTTTATCCAGGTGAATGAAGATTTAGTTTGCTAAATTTTTAATCCCTACAAGAGAACTTCATGGCGTTCAGATGTGTGGTTTTGTTGCTGCCTTCAGCAGTATATTTAACGAAGTTCTGTATATATGTGGTATGCTACTGTTATAGTTTGTACACCCTACGTACAAAGTGACAGAGTGATGAGTGTGAAGAACGAACAAAAGTAGTCCTAATTGAAACAAATAGTGGTATGCATTTGCCGGTGTATTTTAATAACCACTTAAATAATTATCGGTTGAATTGCTTGCTCCCCATTTAAGTTGATGATTAACATGTTTATTTATAGGCTGAGTTTGATTAGTTAATGATAAGTATTAATGATAATTATAATTGAATTTGTGATTATAGTATGTATGTTGACGAACGGTGGTCATCCCAAACTCTTTCGAGATTGTTGCGTTCGTCTAGATAGTTGTCTGTGTTTGTGTTTTTAAGTGATATTTTTTTTATAGATAAAAAAGAATTTAACTAAAGGAGAGAGAACTTTGTTTACCTTAATTTTAATATAACAGAACATTTAATTCAAAAAAGTAGGTTTATTTCAAATATTTGTTTTGAAATTCATGATATATAGAAATGTGCCCACTTCCAAGTGAAAGATAATCTCAGCTCATAAAAAACATCAAAAAAAATTATTTTCGTATGAATTTTATAAAATATAATAGAGTTTATCTAAAATGTACTTTCTACTTTTATAATAATAAATTATTTTACTTTTATTCTCCTTTTATAAAGGAAGTAATATGGACAACTACAGTGCTCCGGGACGTGGGAATAAATTTTGACCCACCCAACGGCTACTTTTGGGGCGGCGCAACTAGCCGTAGCGTGCCACAGCCGAAAACCAGGCGGAGATCCCCTTTTTCGCCTCAAACAGGCAACGCAATACTGTGGGCAGCCACCTGGTGCTGCCACGTGCTTCCCCGTTCACCAAAATTATGCCGTTGGAAAAATGGAATTTATGGAAAGAAGAATTCGACCGTTGGGAGCTCGTAAGAGGTTGCCTCTTTTTACATCTGCGTGTCCCCCTTCTTTAAACCCCGCACCATCCCCACCGCTTCCCCACTCCTCGTCCGCCCTCCCTCTTTCTTGCCGGTGAATGTGCCGGAGTTGTTGAGTTGGCTAAGCTAACGAAGAATAAGAAGAAGGCGACATGGCTTCCCGGCGTCAGCAGGCCCCCGTCTCGCATCGACAGAGAGGTAGCCATTTCATTTCACTTCATTCGATTCCAAGATCTGTTCTTAACCATCCATGTCAAAATCCAACCTTTCTGTTGATTTCTCATCGTTGGAGCAATTAAGCTTCGTAGTGTTTCTTGGAACCCAATTCTTGATCTTGATTTATGTTTTTCTTGATCATGAGTCGCCTAAAATGTGTTGTCTCTCCTCAAATCAGTTGTTGGGGTTGTGCCGCCGGCGACGGGCAAGCCAAAAACTGTCACTGCAGCCGATGCAAAGAACCGCCGGGCGCTCGGAGATATCGGCAATCTGGTCAATCCCCGCGTTCCCGAAGGGTAAGTGCAGAAATCAATCAGATTTCCTTTATTTCCACGCCGTGGTTATCATATAATTTGAAATCAACTTCATCTTCTAATTATCAGGAAACAGCAACTCCAAATCAATCGTCCAATCACAAGGCAAGTCACTTCAGCAGAACCTTCACTTTTCTTTCTTTACTTTTCAACTTTTCTGATTTCCATGCGTGATGTCACAGAAGCTTTGGTGCTCAACTTCTGGCAAATGCAAAAGCCGCCGCTGCCGAAGCTAACAAGGTGGTATCTCGCTCTTTCCCTCTTTGATTTTCTCATTCACACCGTTGTTTGCTAATGACTAATCTCAAAATGTGCCATTTTGATGTTTGATGGCAGATCCCTGTGGTTGTTGTATCTGATGGGGCAGTCGACAAACGTGCAGCAGCAAAACCGCCTCTCAACAAGGTCCCAAATAAACCTGAAGAGAAGAACAGGAAGAAGGATAAGGTTGTAGAAGAGGTCCAGAGTAAACCTGAAGAGAAGAAGAACGCTAACAAGGATAAGATTGTAGCAGCGACTAACACTGATAAGAATGCTGCTGCAAGTAAGCTTGAAGAGAAGATAGTAGTGACAGCGCCCGTTATTGATGTCGAAACACACCGATCATCATCCTCTCACAAAAGGTCTTCCAAGAAAAAAGTTCATGCATATTCTTCTGTACTCACTGCTCGAAGCAAGATTGCTTGTGGAATCTCATGTAAGCCAAAGGATTTGGTAGACGAGATTGATGTAGCAGACACTGGTGACCAATTGGCTGTCGTTGATTACGTAGAGGATATCTACAAGTTCTACAAATCTAATGAGGTAACTTCAATGTCGAATCTTCATAACTCCTGATTCATTCAATTGGATCTGTTCACTAAAGATGATTCTTTGAACTACTAAATGCAGCACGCAAGCAGACCCCATGATTACATGAACTCCCAGGTGGAGATCAATGCGAAGATGAGAGCCATTCTTGCTGACTGGTTGATCGAAGTGAACCATAGGTTTCAGCTGACCCCTGAGACCCTCTACTTAACATTCAACATAATCGATCGGTACCTTTCAACGGAAACCGCTCTGCGTAAAGAATTTCAGCTAGTTGGTGTATCCGCCATGCTCATTGCCAGCAAGTATGAGGAAATTTGGGCACCAGAGGTAGTCAAGGCAGCACATAGTGATTAGAAATTGCTGGGGCTTGTAGCTGAATCTTGTATGTATTTTTGCAGGTCAACGACTTCATTTGCATAGCGGATAGGGCATACACACGAGAGCAAATCCTTGGCATGGAGAAGAGGATTCTGAACAAGCTCGAATGGAACTTGACTGTCCCAACTCTGTATGTGTTCCTCGTGAGGTTTATTAAGGCTGCAAGTTGTGATAAGGAGATGGAACACATGGTGTACTTCTTTGCGGAGTTGGCTTTAATGAACTACTCCATGATCATGTTTTGCCCGTCGATGGTCGCCGCTTCTGCTGTGTACGCTGCACAATGCACGCTCAACAACAACAAGAAACCTCTTTGGAACGAGAGATTGAAGAGGCACACCGGGTTTTCTGAGCACCAGCTATTGTAAGTAATTTACAAGAGTTTTTATAGAACAGTGTTGCAACATCTAAACTTTGGAACGATAATGTTTAGGGACTGCACGGAGATGCTGGTGAACTCCCACGCGGGGGCTCGTGAGAGCAAACTGAGAGCTGCCTACAAGAAGTATTCAGGGGAGCAATTTAGTGGTGTGGCTTTGCGTTCCCCGGTGACGAAATTGGTAGAGGAGTTGAAGGCCATCAGAATATGATGCAGCCAGCTTAAAGTTGCAGAGAAATGTTAGACGTGTTTTGTTTCATGTTCTTGATGAAAGATTTGTCCTTTTCTCTGGAGCATGCAATTCAATTAGGAAAGGAAGAAGAAGAAACATGAACCTTTTAATGTGTAAATAATTGCTGAATGTTTGAGATTATAGATTTAAGAGACTGTTTTCATTTTCCCTGCACAAACTAACTCGATATGAACCACTTCTTGGGAAAAGGAAATTGAAAGCAGAGAAAGTGTGGAAGGAAGTAAAAGACTAATTTGAAGAGGACGCTGATATTGAAATTATATGTAAAATAGGATACAATTTATCCTAACTAATGTAATTCCCTTTCTCCCTCTTAGTTTTTTGTCTCAATTTTTTCATTGAAAATGTACAACAAATATTTCAAAATTATTTTTTATTTTTCTTTCACAAGTGTCGTGGGTTTACTTATTCATTATCATTATCATCGATAAATGAGAGAGTTATGAAAGTGTAGGGGCTAAAGTGACGACAATTTGTAAAACACTTTATATGAACTAGCCGAGGTATTTCATAAAAATATAAAATAAAATATGTCCAATAAACGACAGATGACGTCATTAATGTCCGTACAGTGAACGCAAAGCATTCAGACCCGTGTCTGTGTGTAAAACGCTTTATTGAAACTAGATGAGGTATTTCATAAAAATATATAATAAAAATAAAATATGTCCAATAAACGACAGATGACGTCATCATGTCCGTACAGTTAACGCAACATCATTCAGACCCGTGTCTGTGAATCCGCCGCGTGGCCGGTTTTTGTCGGTTGCATTAATTTAATGGTCCTGGCGACCGCTTCCCTCACCCTCCCAAATGAGTCCGATTTACGTACGTTGCCGCCCACAAATTTGTTCCCATTTTTTCACCCAAATCTAACCTCTCAGGATCTAGCCACTACCGGAATCCAAAATCTTTGGGGAATGGACTCAATACGGTAAAAATCCCAGCTCGATTTCCTCCGCCGCTTTCCTTCCTGCAGTGGCTAGTACGTCCTCGCTCGCTCCGTCCTCCCAGGAAAAGGGTAAAAGCAAGAGATGAAGGAGACATATGGAGGAGTACTTGAACGACAGACAGCAAGAA
This sequence comes from Curcuma longa, assembly GCF_044706935.1. Classification (NCBI taxonomy): domain Eukaryota; kingdom Viridiplantae; phylum Streptophyta; class Magnoliopsida; order Zingiberales; family Zingiberaceae; genus Curcuma; species Curcuma longa. The sequence continues at coordinate 6,696,820 of NC_133876.1, read as the reverse complement.
GATCTAGCGATCCTGCGGCCGAGAAGAGCACGAAGAAGAAAAAGAAGCTGCAGCAACCGATCAAGGTGGTGTACATCTCCAACCCCATGAAGGTGAAGGCCACCGTCGCTGAGTTCCGCTCCGTCGTCCAGGGGCTTACCGGTCGGGGCTCCGACCTCGCGACGTCCCTCTCCAAGTACGGCGCCGTCGCAGTCGACTACTGCGGGGCCCCTGATCTGGCAGATCTGCCCCCTTCAGAGGAAGAACCATTCGATGGCTCCGCCTGTGCAGATCTTAGCGGGGACGGGCGGGCGAAGCGAGTGGCCAGGAAGCTGGAGTTGGACGACCCCGAGGAGTTGCCGGAGTTCTTGTCGACGCCGCCGGTTTACTACGAGCTTCAAGGTCACGTACACTCCCATCATTGACTATTATTTGATCTAGGTTAAATCTAGTGTATATATTTTGGTGGATTACAAATTCCTTTCTTCTTAATTTCTGCAGGGATAAACACAACTTCTCTATCCTTTCCTCTTCTGTATGAATTAAACTTTCCTCCCTTTTCCTACTCTCTCTTCTCCTTCTCCTTAATTTCTGCTTGCAGAAGTAAACACACCTGTTCTTAATTATCTGACTGAACAAGTGAAAAAGGAATCAATTAATCTTCATGTAAGTTTATTCCGATGTTGTGGATGTCCATGTCTGACTTGTCGAACTCGACCAATCAAGCAAAGTCGTTGGAATTAGTGTCAGATAAAGCTTCTACGATTGTCTGTATTTTTTTGGGATAATCTAATTTTTAGTTTTTCGAACAAAATTGTTTTTTTTCTTCTTCTAAAAATATCACCCACGAGAAACTTTAACTTTTGATATCATATAAATTAATTATTTATAATAGTTTGCTTGATTAAGTTTAGATATTGCAAGAATATTTATTCAAAACCTTATTATTTTACTTAATATATTTACTAGAATGACATAATGGTCTGACTTCGGTTGTCCATATCTGCTTTTTTGTTTTACGGGAAAACAAAAAAGTGAAGAATAAGGGTGTATTTGTGAAATTCACCATTAATAGTGGAATCTTATTTGATGCAGAATCTTACTTGTAGACGTTGACGTTTAATTCTCAATACCGTTGAGATACATTATAGGCAACCCAGTACATATCTTTTTGGGGCTGCCGACATTGTTTTACCACATACAACCAATCAAATAATGAACAATTGGATATGATTAAGACATTGTACTTAATTATATTTTAAAAAGCGTCGCCTTTTTAATCATTTCACACTAAAATTAGCATATATGGAAAATTTTGCATAATATAATAGTGCTATCTGATTAACTAGCCAATTAATTATTTAAGTGTCAAATCAAACCTTCAATTCATATATAATTAATCTTAATATTCCAACTGCAAACCAATTTCTCTCATCTCACAGGTATTAATTATCCAAACAGAAGCCCTAATATGGGCTACGCTGTTCCAAAAATTCTCAAACAATTCCCAATATACTTAAAAACATATAATTATAGATGTAAATTATGTTTTAATTTGTTTGTTTTTTCATTATCAAATTTACTGAGTGTACTTATTTAGTGATTTACCCGGAGAGCGCAGAGAAGTGCAGTGGCGCCGTGGCGGGCATGCAGGTATAGTGGCAGTGGACCAGATCCATACCATATCCCACAAGCGACAACACCACGAAAAACACGTTTTTTTTTCTTTTTTTTAATCGTTCAATTATTTGGATGGGCATTTTAATTATCAAAACAAAATATGTGTTAAGTAGAGCTGTCAACTAATTAAGATGAATTCGACTTTGTACTTTTCGGAATTATTTGGTAAAGTAACTAATTTGCAAAAAATAATTATGAATAAGATATACTTCTAGATACCCGTAACATAAATAATTATCTTAAAAAAATATTTCAATGAAAAATTTAAAGTCAACTGATTCAGTGAGGGCTACAAATTTATTCGTAAGTTAATTCAGAAGTCGAAAATTATAGATATTCATAACATGACGTATATTATTAAGATATTATTATTATTTTTAAAAATAAGATTAAGTTGATTATTGTGAAATATATATTATTATAATGGATAAGGATTTAATCTTGAAAATTTAAAAATCTTTTTCACAATGATTAATTATAATTTTTTAGTTTTATCTGTGAATGTGGGATCGTGATGAATTTTATTTTTTGATACAAAGGATATTACTTATTGTAAGAAGACTAATTTTTTAATGAGAAAATCTACCATCATTTATCTGCGTAGATCTACGTAGTATGCAGTATACGTATACGTGGATTAAGTGTTAGGATAAATTGAGTATGTGTTTCAGTTTATCTTGGTTAAGTGTTTTTATAAGATTAATTTCAGGAATTGAGTCCATGAAATGGTATTTATAATTTTTAAACTTGTAAAAGAGTATCATCTTTTACGGACGTCCCACTATGTGACGACGTCAGGCAAGGGCGTACGGATGACGCAAACAGCATCCAGGCCCGTGTCTGATGCTCTACCACGTGGCCGATATTATTGGCGGCATTGATTTTTGACGGTCCCTCCCCCTCCCTCCTTTATTGCTTCTCTTTCCCTCCCAAAACAACCCCATTCGATCCGGGCCGTCTGGCCACCTATCTTTTTTCCCCATTTTTAACCCTAAATCTAACCACATATAATGTAATAATCTAGTCTAAATAATACAATTTAGTAGATCTAAAATGGCAAAAATCTTGTTCAGATTCCCTCCTCGTCGCTGTCCTTTTCTGCTGCCGTGGGAAAGGATGGAAGGGGGAGAGGAGAGAAACATGGAGGTGCGGAACAGGAATAAGAAGAAGAAGAGCGACTCCGCCGCCACGGCCGCAGGCGACAAGTTGAAGAAGAAGAAGAAGCATCAGCAGCAGCAGCAGCCGATCAAGGTGGTCTACATCTCCAACCCCATGAAGGTGAAGGCCACCGTCGACGAGTTCCGCTCCGTCGTCCAGGGGCTCACCGGCCGGGACTCCGACCTCGAGTCGTCCCTCTCCAAGTACGGAGACGACGGGGCCCCTGAACTGCCGGAAGCGGAGGCCTGTGGCGGCTCCGCCGGCGCGGATCTGAGCGGAGACGCGTCTGCGAAGCAAGTGGGGGAGTTCGACCACTTCGACGAGGACGACGAGGAGTTGCCAGAGTTCTTGCCGTCTCCGCCGGCTTACTTTGAGCTACAAGGTCATATTCACTTCCGTCATTGATTACTTGACTCGATCTAGGTCAAATTATCGCAGCATCCACGTTTCTGTATATGTTAATTTATGTTCGAGAAATACCTAATTAATTATGTTGGTTGAATATTTTAAATTTGAATTAGTTGGTAAACTAAATCTAATTTTGGGAGACATCCGCTCGTTTCAAATCATATACACAGTCAACTTCCTTCGAATCGATCACACTTTTTCATGAAATCATGATAAGATCTGCTTCTAAAAATGAGGATCTAGCCAGGATATGCATAAACTACTTATAGTTAAACATGCACCATAAAAGTACATACATATATTCATGTTTTTGCCAAAAATGATCGATATCATAAACTCTCATAATGTAGCTATACACGTATCGATTGAACTAATTAACTTGAGAAAATATAGTCTGATCACAATGGGGCAGTGCATATTAACTGCTGAATATATCGTAATCGGAGGAAAAAAGTGTAGTTCTGTGTACATGTACAATCTGAGTGCATGCACCTAGTGTTTGATGAATATCCCCTGGGACGAGAAGGATGAGGACACCAACGATTCAAAGCACCGTTGTGGTGCATATGTCCAGGTCTGTCTTGTTGTACTCGGCCAATAGCTAAATGCTTAGTGTGTCCAAAATAGTGTCGGCTTTCTTACAGGAATTGGCTTCTCATCGACCACATCCCTTAATTATTTATAATTTTAATTAGTTGCCTGTCTTTTCATCATCCTTTTCCTGTTTATTGTTGCTTTAGCTAGCTAGCTAGCTAGATTAAGGCAAGTGTATAATGAGACAAATGTGCATGTTTCTTCTTCTTCTTCTTTTCTCTCTCTTCAAATATTCCTTTTTTTATTGGAATATAACAGCATCTAATACTGAATATATATAATCTGCATGTTTAACTTAGTTATATGAATTTTGATGCAGAAATCTTCTGTAGACAGTTAAATTAGGGCTCTCACATGTAAATGAACACCTCAACTTAACAGGATGAATACATTATATACATTTGGTGTCTTCTACAGTAGTCGAGTTGAATGTCTGCATATTCTGAAATCATATATCACTACAAATTAAGTTGATCGAATGTCTGCACATATATATATTTAACTAGTTGAATGAATATATAAGAGAATTCTGAATAGTGACCTCTAGTTAACTAAGTACCTCTAGCATCAGTAGGGGATTCCTAAACTATAAATCTACATCAAATAATATATATATAAATATATAATGGTGTCAGCCATATAATGCAGATTTTGAATGCTACAATTATTATATTTCTGTACCTCAAATATATCTTTAATTTGTTAATTTTTCATTTTTTTGTTCATTACTAGCATTGATCACACACACACACATATATATACGATTTAAACTCCTCGCTGGTTAGAAGTACACATTTTACTAGGTGTGCTAATTTATAGTTGTTCAGTGTGATAACATATAATTTGATTTGTTTAGTCAAAAATATTATAGTTTGATCTTTTTGAAATATGAGTGCCATGTGTTATTAAATAAGAGTGTTCATGTGTTATTAATTAGGACTAGTACTCAATGATATGAGGAAGGGACAAAGAATTAAAGAAGAGGTAGAAATGGAGGACAATCTTCATTCATTCATGGCGAGAGTGATAAGGTTTAACTAGTCTTCCTGAGCTAGATCACTTGTTACAAAATCAGTAGGTGCCCCATAAACAATTACATGACCTCTTAAACTTTAAACATTGGAACTAAGAGTATAAAATGACTCCAAAAGATCCAAGAAATGAAATATAGAGATTGTGCTCATTATAGGACTCGAAAAGTCTAAGTATATAGAATATGATGCAGGAGGATACAAATATTTTATTACTTTTTTTGATAATTTTTATTTTTTATAATTTTTGAATTTTTTAATATTTAGAGTATTTTTGATACTTTTTATATTTTAGGATTTTGTGTCTGTTTAGGATTTTTAGAACTATTAGGATTTTTTTTTCTTTTCATCTTAGGATTTTAAGTCTATTTAAATAATTATTTAGTTGATGTTTAGATGAAGTTTTTCATTAAATAATATTTTTGACAGTATCATTTATTTGTCTATTTCCTGATATTCTACCAAATTAATAAATTTTAAAAGATTATTTTCAACGTTTGCAGTTGATCAACGTAATCAATACTACCCGCAAGATAATCGCTATCCTATTCGACGTTAATTAGTTGGTATCAGAGCTCTGTGAAGCTCATGGATGATCGTCATGGTCGCGATCGTGATCGTGACAGACAGGTTCCGACTGGAAAAGCTAGCCTTGCACCATGGTTGTAGCATCAAAGGCAAAATACTACTTGAATATATACAGAGATAAGTCGCAAAGTTATTCGAGCGTCTAGCGGCGCAAGATCTTAAAGGTCGTAAGTTCCCTTATCCTAATTTTTCTTTCATTTTTAAAAACTCTTATCACAATCGCGAAAGTCATGGCCAAAATTAGTGATATGGAGATATCGAGTTTTTTTCAATTGATCTTCTCAAGTTTTTGGTATATTACAGATCGAGAAATTCGTTGCATGATTTAACAAAGTGGAGAAAATTTTTTATTACAAGAAAGTATTCGATCGTGTGAAAGTGAAATTGATTGTTGTTAAACTCAGAGGTCAAGCATCCACATGGTAGGACCAATATAACGCTCACGTGACAAACAAGGTAAGATCAAGATCACAGATTGGGAGAATATGAAAGATCACTTTCTTCCCTTTGGATCTACTCAATCTCTATCTTAACGATTTCATACATTGAGATAGGATGCAAGTTCCAAACAGATCCTAGTTAGTGAAAAGTCACAAAATCAGAAGTCAATGATTAAGAGCAAACAAAATCATTGGTCAGCTCACTCTTAAGATTTGCATTCTATCTAGCAATCATCATAAGTTAAAAATTTATTGATTGAGGAAGATGTGGGAGATGAGACTAAGGCAACTAATGAGCTAGTGCATCACGACGATGAAGTTGACGAGGTATTTCATAGTGATGAGCATGCGACCTTAGTCGTTCGTGAAAGTCTGCTAACTCCCAAAGAGGATTCAGAGGATGACGACTAAAGTGGGATCGTCAAAGATAAAGATGTACATTCGAAGGATATTTCTTAACTTTCTAATTCTCAGAGTATGATCTATATAAAAGAGTATAACATTCAAACTTCTAATCTCAAAGAAATCTTTTCTCCTAGTGATGTTAAAGATAATTCTGGAGAACTTGATCAAACTGTTATTTCATCAAGTGCTACTAGTGGTTCATCCCTAGTGGCTGATTTTGTAGATGCTTCTTCAATTTGGTTTAAGAAAGGAAATATTTTCAGGTCTATTGAACTTCTGCAAACCAAACAAAATATTGGTTAATAGCTTTGAACTAGCGAATCAGCTGATGCAGGCAAAGGAAACAAATTTATTGCCTGATATTTCGATCTCCAAACAGTGCTCCACAACCTTTTATTCCTTTACTTGCAGTACTCCATTTTTCTGCAGGCAAAGGATCTTTTCTACAGTATTCCTTCCCCAATGGCAACACCATTCTTCCATAGTAGTACTCCAAAATTATCAAGATAATATTCATTTAATTTTTCTGCAGTTGACAATTTGTTAAGAACAATTATTGTTGATTGTTGGGCCTCCTTCGCTAGCTCCTTTGTTAAGAACAATTTGTGGTCTGCAGTGCAAGGCTACCCTTGTTATTCTAACTAGACAAGCAAGTAAAGATACAGGTTTACTTGCATTGGACTCTGTTCCTACAAATTATTGCCTATCAGATAATATTCAACAGATTCTTGGAAGTCAGGGTGTGTCACTAGTGACCTTCATGATATTTGTTCCATCCACTCTTCTAACCTCTTTGAAGGATCCTGCCCTATTAATGATACCATTGGATTTGAAAGTGTCGTAGACTCTTCTAAACTCCTTGTTGCATGTTCAAAGGTTTAATAATATTTTCGACAGTATCATTTATTTTTCTATTTTTTGATATTCTATTAAATCAATAAATTTTAGAAGATTATTTTTGACATTCGCAGTCGATCAATAAAATTAATATTGCTTGGAGAATAATCGATATCATATCCAATGTTAGAATGTATACTATTTAATTAATAGATAAACCAAATTTTGAAAGGTATCAACTTAAACACAAGTAACAAGCTTATAGAACTCAGACAATAAAACTAAATGATTTTTATAGGCTTCATGGGTGAATTTTGGAGGGGTCATTTTTGAAAGAAAAAAAAGGGACATAATCGACTTAAAGGGCTTCAAGGAGCATAACAGAGTGATTATCTATGAATTTAACAGTTTGAGTTAAAATTGATAAATGAACTTAAACACTAAAAAACACACAGAATTAAGAGGATTTAACATTGCTACTTATTTTGAAATTTCTATAAGAGGATTTAACATTGCTACTTATTTTGAAATTTCTATAAGTTGAGGCTTAATTATGACTTATCAAATAATTTTATCCAAAAACTACTAAACAATAGAATGATTCTACAAGGGCTGTAACAATAGAATGAGTCTATGAACTTTAAATTGTCAAACTGAAACATGTTAAACTCCTGGAAAATATCACTTAAAATTAATAATAATTGAAACCAATTATGATTAAAAGAGAAATGTCAATTTTATGATTATTTGTAAAGGTACAAATATAAGTTGAATTTTTTTTTCTTTAAATGTGATATTGCAACATGACGGTTCCACTCCAGCTATCCAAATTAAAGTCCATGGAAATCGAAGAGAAGGCTTCGGATATGTTGCTTAAGTTTTCTTTTCCCCATTTTCTTAATTATATATTTAATTACATTAATTGATTTATAGTTAATTATGAGTTCTAATTTTAATTAAAATCAATTACATGAGCTAGACAATGGATTTATCATTTTAATTAAGTTAAGAAGAAAGCAATCGATATTTGTAGGCACGCGCGCATTCATTTTTAGTTCATCAAATATATTCTTTTAAATCAATAAATTCATCTTTTTTATTTCCTCAGATTTCCTAACGTGGAATGAGCGATCTGTTATTCTCTTTGCAGTCTTTTCATTTTGAAAAAAAAATATATCACGAGAATAGCTAGCTAGCCATCGATACTAATCGAACTAATCCTTGCTTTCCACCAACGATGAGCATTTAAGCAATATTAAGAATTGAAATGAGAAAAGAAAAGAAAAGAAAAGGCATTAGGATGCTTTTATTCTGATACTTTGCAGTAAATGGTGCAGCGATGGATGACAAAGTCGTCTCACAATTTTCTAAGGACAAGTTGAATGATGTAGATGATGGTTATGTGAAGGTTGAATTAATCCGAAAAGAAGAAGAAGATGAAGATGTTGGAAGGTGGCAAAGTGGAGAAAAATTAGAGAAACAAATTAAGTTGCTATGGCTTGGACTGCAAATGATCAAAGGAACCTCATGAACCATATGCTCGATCGATCTTCATTACATGGAAGAAGAAGATGAAGAAGAAGAAGAAGAAGAAGAAGAAGAAGATGGCGATTCAGTACAGTTGGTGCTTCGTTTTACAAAGACTTCGAGCAAGAAAGTATTTCTTGGATAAAAGCTAGCTAGCTGATGGTAACATACACAAATCATTCGGCCAATTAAGTCAGTGATTCAGAGTTTAGATTTACTTCCGAATCTGATAGAGTTTCAGTGATTAGTACTCAGGATCGGAAGACCTTCAATTCCTCAAATAGGAATGAGCTTACTGAACAAGACTGTCAATGCTCGGAACATGTCGACCCAATCGATGCTGAATCCGTACGTAATGACTGCTAGTCATGAACATAAACAATTAATGATCACGAAGCTCGAGCTAGTACTGAAGATAATGCAATTCGATATGATTTGACCTTTAATTTGTTTCTTGGTAACTTTGGATTGGGAAAACAGTCAAAACTCGTGCGAATTAAACTCCTAGTTTTAGCAGCGGTTTGACTGACATTTGTGAAGATAGAGGAGCAGTTAACTTATATTTATTTCAGATTTGACAAGTCAAAAAGATGATGATGAATAAAGTCAATAATGTGATTGCAAATTTCCTAATCATCCTTGAATTTGATGCTTTGGAATGAATCAAAAGTTAGACTAATTCGCAGTTTGCCAAGCATACAATTCGATCGTACGTCTTAATTATTATTATTTTATTTTATTTCAGCTTTTGCGATTTCATCTTCTTAAATGCCAAACACTAATGTGTATATTGCATTCCATTTGATATATGTAATGTTTTATTTTGAGCATGTATATATAGAATAAATATTGAAAATAGAATAATAAAATTAACTTCGCTCTCATGTTTTCGTTCTAGTTCTCACATAAGAAACGTGAATAACCGACGAAGCGTGCTGACATCAATTACCCAAAGTCTCTCTCATGCCACTAATTAAAGATTATATTACGATTTAAATAATATATTGCTAATTAATCTCTAACCCACGCACTAATTGCCTTTTCCCCATGACCCTAGTCAAAAACCTCACACACTTCTCGCCATTTGCCACCAAACAAAAGCTAATAAATATCCTTAATTAAGAGCATATGACCGAGTATAATAATAATAATAATTAAAAAATTGCATTAAAATCTTATCTCAAAATAATAGTTGTCCTATTCGATTTATTTTACGTAATTGGAATAAGTGTGATACAGCCGTAACACTGCCAACCTCCAGCTGGATCCCACTTGTATCCCAGTCGCTGCGCGGGTATGGAAACGGGTATCCTTAAGCATTGTTTCCAGAAGCAACCGCGTCCGACGCGGCGCTGTTGCCGTGCCGTCGAAGGTTTATTAGCTGCCGCGTGGGCCCTACCCTACCATCGTCAGATCGGACGGCTGAGACGTTAGATCATTCATGATCTAACGTTGGAGACCTATGCGGACGCGTGGGTTTAGCGAGGCGCACCGCGCCTGACCGTCGCGTGCGCACGAGAAGTTCGTGCGGTTGGCTGACCGCGAGGGATCCAGTCTGTACAGACCGCTTCCTCGAGACCATTTCGCTGCTGCTCTCCATCCCTCACGATTTAAAGAAGGCGGAGTTGTTGAATCCAAGTGTTTTAGCTCTGTTCATTAGAGACGAGAGAGGACGAGCGATTCTTACTTCTCTATTCTCGCTGATACAGGGAGCTTTGAGTTTGAGCATTCTTTGAGGTAACCAACTTCTTCTTCTTCGGCGTTTCTTGTTCAGTCGAGCGCAACCCGAGCAAGCTATCTGCTGTCTTTTCCATTGTTTGGTAGGTGGGTTTAAAATGTTCAAGTTCTTGAAGAACTTGCCTTTTTGTTTTTCCGTTATGGAATGCGGCTGGTTTTACTGGGAAGGGAATCAAATCGAAACGCAGTGTCTCTGAGATTTCCAGTCGATTTTGAACAGATGGATTTACCTTCGAACTCACTGCTCCATTTGGATTGATCTTTATATGCAAAGTAATTTCGGATTTCACCGGAATAGCTAAAAATCGTAGCTTTTCTTCGATTAGTAGATATGGCATCGTCGATTTTCTGCAGTTAACTCTTAATTTCTGCTTTTATTCGGAAAGCTTGAACAGGAAAGCCATTATTAATTTGCCCTTTTATTGCTTTTTTGTGAAGAATGACACGGATTTTTTTTCCTATTTATCTGTTGCTGCTTCCTTTGTTCTTCACCCATTTGGATATATTTTTTTTCTGAAAGATTTTGTTGCGGATGTATCTGTTTTCTTCCCGATGGATTCCTATCAAAAGGTTGCTGTGAGCCTGTGAGCTAAGCTTTTTCTTCATTTTTTTAGTGTATTATATCGTCCCTGTTTGTTCACCCTGCAGCTCGATCAAGCAACAGCAGCGATGGCCGACCGCGTCCACCCAATGACGACGCCGGACCCCGCGATGCCAGAGGCGGCGGAGAGTCCTCGCTCCACCACATCCTCCAACACCGGCAGCCTCCCTGCCCGCAAGCCCGCGCCGGAGCCAGGAACCTACGTCATCCAGGTCCCTAAGGACGTGGTCCTCCGACAGCCACTGCCAGGCAACGCCCACCTCTCCAAGGTCTACGCCCGTCGCGCCACCCGCCGCCGGAACCGGTGTTGCCTCTGCATAACCTGGCTCTTCGCCCTCCTCTTCCTGCTCGCCGTCGCGGCCGGCGTCCTCTACCTCGTCTTCCGCCCTCGTGCCCCCAACTACACCATCACCGGCCTCTCCATCTCTTCCTTCAACCTCACCGCCGCCACTGTCTCGCCGTTCTTCAACGTGACCGTGCGCGCCGACAACCACCGCAACAAGAAGATGGGCATCTACTACCGCGACGGCAGCGACATCACGGCGGTGTACGATGGCGTGACGCTGTGCAAGGGGAAGTGGCCGGCGTTCTACCAGCCTCCGAGGAACGAGACGATGTTCGTAACGGAGCTGCGGGGCGCCGGGATAAGTCTGGGGGCGGATGTGGAACAGACGCTGGCGGCGGCGCAGAGGGAGGGGAAGGTGCCGCTGGAAGTGAACCTGAAGGTTCCGGTGAGAGTCAAGTTCGGCGCCATGAAGAGCTGGACGATCAAAGTGAAGGTGAAGTGCGAGGTGACGGTGGACGGATTGAGGGAGAACGCCGTGATACTGAACAGGGATTGCCATGTGAGGGTGAAGCTTTTGGGATTTCTTGGTCTATGACAACTAAATTCATGGCGGTGACTTGCAGCTGCATGCGATACGTGTAAATGAGTTCACGTCGTTAAGAGACTGACCTTGGAAGATCAACAATGGTGAGTTTGAGGACTTCAACACTGTTGAATTTACTGTTCATTTTATTGTCTCAATAATGTGTGCCAATTCGAGAAGCGAAATTAGCCAAATTAACCGAGCTCTAAGCCTCTAACTCTGAAACAAAGGTTAATTTGAGCAGACAAATTTATATTACTGAATAATTGTATTGATTAAGGTCGACTAAAATGTTCTAAATGATTGCGGCGGCGGCGGTGGCAATGAACGATAAAGCCGCGGCCTTAACAAGCTCTGCAGTTCCATCTCCTCCGGCGAGTTTCTTCTGCCCATTTGATGCCGGCGTCGATTCTAAGAAAGCATTCAAGCAATGAATTGGAAGAGGCATAAAATTATTAATTTGATGTTTGTCAAGTAATTAGACATAAGTCATCTCACCAGGTGATTCCTGGCCGCCGTTTCCGGCGGCTGAGGGAGCTAGCGAACCGGCAGGCGTTGGAGTTGCGGGAGCTGGTAAAGTGGCCGTGATTGGACTTGCAACTGGAATCCCTACATCTGAAACATCGGAGACGTCAAAGTCAACTTGATTACCGCAAACAGAGGAATTAAAGCGTTCGAGCTTGCTTCCCACCTGAGCACAAGCTCACCGGCGGCGCGTCGAGGCGGCATAGGGATGGGAGCCGGAGGGCCCTGGCGTTATCGACGGCGATGCCTAAGCTCTCGGCACCACCGGCGAGGAGTTCGCAGAGGCAGATGGGGTTGGAGTCAATAAGACCAGCGAGCTCCGGGCAGCAGTCGCCACTGGGCGCTGTGTCATTGCTGCCGACGGCAGTATAGGACAGGCAGCCAGTCAAGTTGAGGAAGGCGTCATTGCAGTTAGCAGCTGACGGCGCCGGTGATCGCGCTACGCCGCCAAGAATCGTGCAGGATATGACGGCGGCAACGATTGCCGGCGTTATAAGAGAACGCCGGTGCATAAAACACATCGTGTTAACCACAGCAAAAGAAAAAGGCGATTGACTCGCTGATTTGTGAACTCTTGGCAATCGATCTCAATTTATAGAATCACGAAGCATTTGGTTGTTCTTTATTAATGTATATATTTTTTTGAGAGAAAAGAATGAATTGGCGATGGAATTGCAGGTGGGAGTTGAAAAGTTTGAATGCAATTCAATTACTCGATTCTTGGATCATATAGTTCGGAAGATGATATGGTGAATTAATACGAAGGTGGAAAGATGAGATGATCTTCGTACAAGCATTCAACACCTGTGAATGCGATCATGATGCATGCATCATATGAAGAATTAATTGTTACATCAAAGCAGATATATTCTGAGGTATATAATTTTATTCAATCTGTGGATTGAAATTTCCAACTATTCTATATATTTAAAAATGTAACCGTGAGAGTCTTTACTTTTTCGGCTTACTACTTTGAAGAAATAAATAATATATATGTATAAATATGATGACTGAGTGGAAAAAAATAGAATCCTTTCAAGTTCTGTGAAAGGATGTACATGAAGAGGGAAAATCAATACTAATTTTGTTCTCCAAATGGATGAGATGACTAATTCAACATTTAGAAAATTAGACTGGATATTAAATTGATAAAATTAACAAATTGGTGAACAATGCCCATATATTTATCAGGCTAGGCATTGGTCTGACAAGGAGCAGAAGCAGTAACATTGACTGTTTAACAACATTGCAGGTTGTATGTGTATATTTTGTTTACCATAGACAATACATTGATTACAAGCATACTACTACTATCACGCTATAAAACTATCATCACACCATATTGTTTGCAAATATCATATTACACCGTAAAAGAGCAAGCAAAAGAGAACCAACCTGATAATTAGATCCACAAGCAATATATTCAAGATCGCCTAATTACAAGTTTCAAGCCTGCAAGGACAATAAAATAAAATAAGATAGAAGTTGGTTTGAATCCAAGTTTCATGAGTTTCACACATCGAGAGCACTTTATTTGGCCTTAAATTGTGTCATCGCTTCTTGCATATAGATCAAATGGTAACTGAAGAGGTATACATTTTTCAAAAACTTAGCTATGGCAACAAAAAAGCTAATAAATTAACTCTCATTGGCCAAGACATGCCAATTAGTAATAGAATGGAGTTATCGTCATGTCGTGCCATTACTCCTAACATGCTTCCATCTAGGCTTCCATTTCAAGTTAGGGGGTTCGACCAAGCGTTAATGAGGATCAATTTACAAAAAGCTTGCAAGGAAATATATTTAGTTGGTAGATTTTGAGGGTGTACTACAAAATCACTCTAAGCATATTTTGACATTGGAACTAATAAGTTAATGAAGCAATTCTCTCTCATTCTCCAAATCGCCACCCAATATAAGAAGCTCCATCTTCCGTTATTTAGCTATGCTTAATTAGGATTTACAAAACAGAGCCAAAGAAATCTATTCATAATTTCACAATCACCAAATAAACCGTACTAACAGACTAGCAACTTGTAGAATATCAAAATTCGAGTACCTTACTGGCCATGTTGCTGGAAAGCCAATCCAGCCCCTCATACAAACCTTCACCAGATGTTGCACATGCACTCTGTATGTACCTATAATCATTATCGATTACTTGATCAAAAGACTAGTAGATAAGTTTTTTTTTTGCAGTGTGTGTTTTGGATAAGACTGATGACACTGAACTGAAACAAAAGGTGAAATTAATAGAACAGACATAATATCCTAGCAGACAAACCGAAGGCACCTATGGGTGACTCGAGCAACTGTCACTGAAAATTAGTTTGCTGCTGATCAACAAAGAGAAACCTCAAAAGTGACCTTTGTTCACCTATACTATTAACATATAACCTCAAAAAAGGAAATTGAAACACGCTTGTTACCCTTCTAAGGTTCACAAAGATCCCTGGGTCACTCTCCAAGCATTTTGAGGCCTTCAATCTTTAATCATTGCAAAACTCTGAATTAAAATAAGAAACTTCCTTTTTCACTATTTTTGAATGCTATTGATATCTCAAGTACCATGAGACCAAAATATATTTCAAACCATAAACAATGAATGTGCAGAAGAATGATAGACTAAGATATATCTCAAACCATTACAATAGAACTCAACAAATGTACAGAAGAAAATTGAGACGGAAGTAACGTAATGATCAAGGATCTAATGCCGAATGTGCCATTTTGAAGATTGAAAACTGAAAATGATACTATAAAACATGCCGAAGGTGCTAGATAGCTTACTTGGTAAAGTCATTTAAAGTGCAACTTCATCTAAATTATATATATTATATAACTATTTAGTGATATTGCCTCCAAAATTGCTCAAAAAAGTGGCAATTTAGATATGTAGGGATCAATTAACATTTGCCAGGACCAAGACATTACAAAAGAGGTATATGCGCATTGCACAATACAATGTAGGGCATCTTGAAAGGTATGTGAAATTTCTCCATAACATAACCACTTACTGTTTTTACAACACAAGTCTAGACTACTATGATTTTAAGTTTAAACATCCTCATCCCATTTTATTCTCTATCATTATGCTAGGTCATAGAGCCAAGAGGGATATATTCTCCAGTTACTTTCTTGACCATTGTCTTCTAGAAATTTAGTTAGCCTTTTTCTTTTGCTGATTTTTATTTCTTCTGAAGACATAACAAAAGCAAAATGGGATGATTACCTTTAACCTTCTTAGGTGGATCTGATAATCCTAACTAAATATGTTCCTTTCCTATTTCCGTAGGTTCATAAATCATGACTTTTCTTGCACCCTTTAAGTGTTAATATGTATTTTTTTTTGAATAATCTGAAAAAAAAAGGTTCATCAACCTTTGATTAGTCAAGCAACAAATAGAAAGAATTATTGTGATTGAAATCTTTGACAGTCTTATATAGATAGTCATTCTTGTCTCTTTTATTCATGGGTACTTTCTTATGGACAGACAAACTTAAGGGCCATCCTGAAATGACAGATTAAGAGGGAACATCTAATGATGATTAGCTATAAATCCAACCAGAAGTGTCAGCAAATGGTTTGAAAGGCTGTGGGTTGCTTACACATTTGAACAGTGCTAAGTGCTAACTTGATCAAGTTAGCAAGGGATTTAGAAGTTATTAAGGTCTTGAGTTTGGATCCTGTCTTCCTCTGTAGTATATCTATGCAACATTATCAACAAGTGACTATGCTTCCAATTTCCCCATAAAGGCGGTCGCATACTAAAAGTTGAGAGATTTTATGGGAATTGGAAAAGATAGAGAAGAAGAGACAGAATCAAGCAGAAAAATGACTATATCTCTGTGTGAAATGCTGAGGGAGCCCTATTAGATTCTCTTCTCTCAAACCTAAACAACAAAAGAACACTGTATATAAATATAACATGAATGTAAAATCATACCAGTGTCGTTGACGTAGGGAATGCAGTCCAAGCTTATCAGTAATTTCAGCAGCATTCATTGCATTTGGTAGGTCTTGCTTATTGGCAAATACAAGTAACAAAGCATCACGCAATTCATCCTGAATACCCACAAGAAGCATGTCAGCTATGAATTCAAGGCCCAATAAATGCTCGAGTGAAGCTAATAGAATATTTTAGTTTCCACCCAATGATTCAACATCCTTCATGATGCATGATTATATAAATATAATATGTTAGTCGGACTTCCCATGTTTGACACCAGGCACCTTGTTCCTGACATTCCCTTTGACTGAACGTAATTTTTCTTTTAAAATGTGTAAGTCTCTTAGATCCATTATGGGGATGGATGATTCTAGGCAAGACCATGTAACATAGGAAATATATATCACATAATAAAAGCAAGTTACTTGGGAAAATGAAAACCATGGAAATCAGTCATGCTACCATTGCAGATAGCATTCACCTTTCTAGAATAACTATTCTCACAACTTAGATCAATTTGGTATTTGAACTTATACAATCTAGACATCTATCATATTCTTGGAGTCTAAAGAGATCCAGTGATAAATTGTTGAAATACTACGATCGAAGGAAGGTTCACTTGCAAAGGATCCTCAGATTTCAACTTTCCAACAACATATTGCTTGAAACATGATTTGGGAAACATTTCTGTAACAAAATAGAAAGTAAAGGTACTTGCAGTATCACTGCAGTTCTTGCCCTAGCTCAGTTCTTCCACTCAACATATTTGAATTTTCCACTGAAATGCAAGAGGATTGCCATTCTTTTTCATCACACAGGCTATAGATGTTTCACTGACACTACCACCATTTATTTTGGATATTAATGTAGCCTATCAATCCTAACTCATAACTTCCTATCTGTCATGTCACTGCAACTTTGCTAATTTGTTTTATTTCTTATTATTTGTCATAATTGTTCAGAAAAGGACATTTAAAAGGTGGGTAAAGTTGACTACAAATAAGCATCAAACGTGAACCTATGTGTAAGCACAGGCTACATGTTGTCATTCACTTTGATGATCTAAAGCTACCATAATGGTGATCAAGAAGCTAGATGAACCCACCTCATTTAGCATCCTGTGCAGTTCATCCCTCGCCTCCAAAACACGATCCCTGTCATTGCTGTCAACAACAAATATAAGTCCTTGTGTATTCTGGAAGTAGTGCCTCCATAGTGGCCTAATCTGTTTGGATAAGAAACCAAACAAAGTAATAATAATTAATTGATAACTTAAATGCAATAGTTCTGAAAACTATGCATTATGATAATAGATGATGTGATTGAACTAAATATAAGATTACAGCAAGTTACCTTATCCTGGCCACCAACATCCCAAACTGTGAAACTAATGTTTTTGTATTCAACGGTCTCCACATTGAATCCTTAGTAAAAGGAATAAGCAGGGTAAGTTGCTGTCATTAGTGCAATTTTAAGTAGTGAATTGTCCTAGAAAAGTAACCATCTGTCTTCATGAATATTGTCATGTGACAGAACTACCTTAAGAAGATAAATAGATGATGCTGAGTTATGAAGAAAAAGAAATTCAGTACATGGACTGGATTACCAAAATCATTCTCCAAAACCCTATGAACATTAACAATTCATCAATTAATTTAAGGAAATCCTTAGAGGAACTCTAAGGCTGATATTGTTCAATTCCCAGTACGATTATTTGATATTACGGATGATTGGTGACGTAGAAACCATTTCCATTTTATGTGTTGGTCCTGCCTATTGGTCTTGCCTTGTGTTTATTTGGCTTTAGGAGCGACATAAAGTAAACAAAAGCACTGTTTTAAAAGAGTGCATCAGAGCCCAAAGGAACCAGTAGGTATAACTGAAACTACAAAGCAACAAAGTAGGTTTCCTATGGAGACAAAGTTTGTGGTAAAAGGTAGTTCGTGTTCCAAAATTAACATATTTATGAATCAAAATTTAGATTTACAATGTTCAAGAGCTACCTCAACAGTGATTTTCTAACACTTACATAACTGGAAATCATCGTCAATTGTTTAAGCAAAATGTTGTTTATTTCAAGCGAAATCTACAGAAACATACTACAGAGTAGTTAGTATATGGTTGGAAAACGTAAATATGATTCTAAAAATCGAGAACTATCTTTTAGTTGAATTTTAACAGCTTGTTTATTGTTTGAATAGAACTGATAAAGTAGAACAGAGGCAAAGAGAGTTCATAACATCTAGTCACTAGATTCTCTGGAAAAAAAAAAGTTGAAATCTTGAACTTAATTCCGCAGAAAATCTTTAATGGAAGTATCACGCGGGAATTGTACCAATTGTGGGGATGGTGGTGACCACCTCTCCAAGCTTGAGTTTGTACAGTATCGTCGTTTTTCCAGCCGCATCAAGTCCGACCATCAAAATCCTCATCTCCTTCTTCGCAAAGAGACGGCTAAAAAGCCTCGTAAAAGTAAGCCCCATCGTTTCCACCACTAATAAGCACTAATAAGCACAAATACCCACAGAATTCAGCAAATAAATAGATCCAAAGTTCAAACCAACAAAACAAAATAATAGTACCCAGAGATAAGCAACAAAAAGACTCAGCAATTCAGACAGTAAGCGACCAAATACACTCAGAGAAGAGAAGATAACAATCGTCGCATGTACTCGTTAAATCATATCATGGCCATTACGAAATCGGGTATGTTATGACCTACCAATGGATTTCCGGTTCTCCGACGAGGCTTCTCCGGCGAAAAGAAGAACGACAAGGTCGAGTTCGACGAAACCTATCTCTTAACAGCGGACCGCGTCAACCCCACGCAACATACGTGGCATATTCCTCTTGCTAAGGCGACGTCAGTAGCCGCCACAGGCTTCCGTGCAACCCAGTCCGTTGGATTTCAATCTGTATTAATCTGAACCGCTGGATTGATTAAACCGCCAAATCCGGTCCTGTTGGACCACACAGACGTGCATGGGCACGCAGTAGACTGAAATTGAATTAAGAAAACACTTGAAATAATCTTCATTATTATTATTATTTTATTTTATTAAAAAAAAGTTTAATTAATGACATTAACTCAATTGGATATATATAGTGTATCTAACAAATGATTTTTTTGGGGGGAAAGTTTTTATTGTATATTTTCAAATTTTGAACAACATTAGCTCTTGCCTTAAGGTAATTAGTACGCTTAATTGCCTCTTGTATCTGAGAAAAAAATCATTATTTAACAATAATAACACGATCTTATCATGATTTGAGGCATTAAAAGTTACAATGTCCAACTTATAAGCTTTCATTCAATGTATACATTAGTTATAATATGATACAGTAATGAATTCAATGCTTTCAAAGATACATTCACCAGGTGCAGATATAGTAATTTTGATTCAATGGTTTTGTTTTGATTAAAATAAATAAAAAAGAATTGGATGAGATTGAATTCTATTTAAGCATCCCTTTTTCTTCCTTCTTCTGCATGCGTTAAGTTCTAAGTCCAATCTGAGTTAAAATTTCTTCAATCAAAGCTTTGAAGCTTACAGAAGGTTGTGCCTCCATTTTAGTGTTTGCTTCCTTTCTGAATATGTATATTTTAACTGAAGGATGATCCTACTCATTTCATTTTTATCTCATACCTCGATCCTTGATGCTTTGCAGTTCATACCACATCTTCTGAACCTTGATTTCTTCAATCGACTTAGCTTTTAGTTATCAAAATCTTAAGCCATGGAAGCTACATGGGCACATTTTTCCTCTGAAGAAGCTGAGCCTCCTTCCTCCCTGCAGTTGCAGGAACACAGTAGTGATGATGAAGTCAAATCACAAAACATTGGCAGGAGACGAACCAAGACGAAGCAGATGAAGAAGCAGCAGTCAAGTATGCGTTCAGCAAAGCAGTCAACAGATTCCGAAGAGCTTCAGCGCAAGAAGGAGACGGCGAAAGCCTACAGCGGAGTCCTTCGGTACATGAAGAAGCTCACCGAAGTCAGCAACATCAAAGGCTTTGTGTTTGCCGTCATCCCAGAGGAAGGCAAGCCAATGACTTGTGCTTCTGATAGCCTAAGAGCCTGGTGGAGTGAAAAGGTCATGGTTGACAGAAGTGGCCTTGCAGCCTTGCATGGCTACAAGATTGATGAACCAATGCCCAATGGAAAAAATAATGGTTCTCTGATCTCCCTTCCCAAATCATTGCTCGAGATGCAGGACACAACTCTAGGCTCCATCATTTCTGCTCTGGTACAGCACTGTGATCCTCCCCAAAAGAAGTTTCCAATTGATGAGGGCATTCCGCCTCCATGGTGGCCTACTGCGACCGAGGACTGGTGGCCGGAGTTGGGGTTACCGACGGGTGAAGGACCGCCACCATATCGGAAACCACATGACCTCAAGAAGGTATGGAAGTGCAGTGTGCTTGTTGGCGTCATCAAGCATATGGCTCCTGATTTTGGCAAGCTGAGGCGACTCGTAAGACTGTCTAAGTGCCTTCAGAATAAGATGACTGCGAGAGACAACTTGGTTTGGGACTCGGTGCTTGATCAAGAGAGCAGATTGCATGGCAAGTCAGTTGGTGATGATGCTGAACAAGACAAGGTGGATATCCTAAATTCTGATCACAAACACGAGAGCATCGCGAATTGTGGCGGCGCCAAGGAGCAATTTGCTCACCAAAAGAACTTTATGGGTTTGTCTGCACCGGGTTTTACAGGGATGATGAGCATTCCAATCATGTTGCTGGAATTGGAATTCCAACTCACAGAAAGAGATCATTGAGTGAAACGGGAGCTTCTTATGATGCCAACCAAGTTCAGATGAACACAAACCATTTTTTTCAACCTCAGATTCAGATGCACACAGATGCACTTCATTCGACTTCGGGCTCCAACAAAATCCGGCAAACTTCTTTGAAGGTCATTCCGGAGAGAGGTTCTGAGAAGTCTGCATATGTACAACCACTGCCCCGGACAATTAGAAGCCCTCACTCCATGGTTTCCACGAACAGAATTCCTCTGAATGGCGCAATGCCGATCACAATCGACTATTTAAAACATAGTAGTGAACGCGGCGGTCGTTGCTTCGAAGTATATGGCCATAATTCTTGCCAGCACCATGATTCCTTGGCACAAACTATTCCTTCTGGATCAGTCTGTGAAACTGGGAGTGTCACTATTTTGCCCAGAAATGTTGTTACTTTTAGTTCTCTCTTAAATATCTCAGGTGGAGAACTTCATGAAGCATTAGCTGAGCAATGAGAACCCGACTCTCATGCAGTCGATCTGGTTTAGTTCTTGGCATCCTTATTCAAACATCCAAGTTGTACTCTCGCCGTTTCATTCTGAATAGCGATAGTTCTTATTCTCTTCAGAACATGAGTTGAATCTTTCAGTAAAATTTTCCCAATTTACAGAATCATTTTAATAGTTCAGATATTAAGAATTAGATGAAACGATGCACAGATAACAAGAAAACTCATAGATTTAAGTCAATAGGATATGCGAGCAGCATTTGCATTAGGACAAATCCATCATTCCATGTTAAATAACAAATCGAGGCACAATAATATTGAGCAAGTGAGGGAACTCTTAAAACTTGAAATTGAGTCTTCAAGGGCACTTAGGGCCCCCTCTCTTGGTCTTCCAGTTATTGTAACATGGACACGCCTCCTTGTGTGCATAGGTCCCTGGGGGAACACACTTGCACTTGTAGCAACACTGCTGACAAAAGAACAGGCAAGGCTTCTTATAGGCAGTCTTGGAGCATCTGAACTGACAAGCACCTGGGCACTCTGTGAAAACAAGATCGTAACGACGATGATTCAAAGTTATCTAGGAGTAAATTGCAGATGCATATGGTACTACCTGCTTGTGAAAATCCAGAATGCTTGTGTTTCTGCTGCCAATTAAACAAGAGAAAAACACCAAGTCAGATGATCACTAAGCATAGTGTACTGTTCCATTCTGCATTAAATCTCTATTTTACTAACCCTTGTTCCAGCCAAGCTCACTCCAAGATCCTCAGCTGCCACTTCCTGCAACACGAAAAATTTGAGTTCGTTTGAACACATGAGCAGCAGGGCAAGAAAATTGAGGGAGAGAGATCGAGTATTGAAACCATGGCTGATGCTGCCATTGCAGCGAACAGAGAGAAGAGCAGGAAGACGAGAACTCCATCTGATATCTTCATTTCTGAAAAACCAACCAGTGGCCACAAGCAATCTACTGTGAGTTCTAACATAATGCGTGCATTTATAAAGGAAAAAATGGGCAACGAAGCACTCCGACCTTATCACTCAAGCTGCCACCGACGCCCTCAATCAATGCACTCACACCTTTTTGCTTTGTCTACCTTTTTGTTACAGTGAGTTGCTGCGTTTGGTAGACTTACTACGGTCATCTAAATTCGACTGCAGATTTGTTCATAACGATGCAGTAAGGATTAGGTACAACCAGTATGAGAGCCTTTACTCTTTGTCTAATTCTTGGTGCATTTGCATGTGCATTTTCGATGAACTGATAGCTTGTCCTTGTTAGCCACCTATGGTTAAGAATCCAAGAAAACGAGTAGTGAAATAAAAGCTTTCTGATGATCTGAAACAAGAGGGCCCTTTCTCACATGGCAAGGCCAATGCACAAGGTCTCATTTATTGTTGGGACAGGCATCCAAAGCTGCTGTACTTGGATTCCTTACCTTCGCTGCCAAGGCTCACAGTGCATTCTAAAAACTCTTCTTATTCTTATAACCTCCAAAAAAAAAAAAAGGCACTTCACGACATCTTTTAGCGTTAATCATCACCTTGTAATGTTGTGCTTCAATAGAATGTATAAATCCTTTAATTATTTTATCGAAGACTAAAAGGGCAAGGACATGTGCGCCTGAATCATCATTTTCTTTGCAGAAGAAAATGATCAATTGGAGCTTCATAAAATTTTTTTTTATCTAACATCAAGATAAATCGAGGTGCATAAACTCTTCAAGTATAATATAATCTGAATGAGATTTAAACTTCATTATTTAGAAAATTAATACACCTTTTATCATCCTATCATAGCCCCCGATGAATATAAAATTGGCCTATATGCTTTGAGGAAAAGTTGCATAGGTTAATTGATTTGAATATATTTAATGAACATTTCCTTGTTTACAAATTATCAAGATGCAGTTGTTTCTAATATCTTGAATAGGATCGTAAACAAATTAAATATTCATGAAATAAACTTAAACAACTTATTAAACTAAATAAATAAATTTATATTTAATTAGTTAATATTCATGAATAATATTTTTAAATCATTTAATCAATTAAACTTTTATTAACAATTTAAATAAATAAAAAAATTTAAAAATAAATAAATAAGTTTATAATATCAAAATCAATAATTAATAAAATAAATTTAAAATATAAAAATTTTAAATAATCAAATAAATTTAAATTAAAAATCGATAATATATAAACGAATCAAACACTATTGATAATTTGATGCTCGAACCTAGTTAACTTCATTAAAAAAAATTAAGTAAAATTTAAATAATTATTTTAATAATTTGTTCATTTTAAACTCCAGTTGACTTATTTAATTTCTTACGGCCTTAAGAGCACTAATAACAATTAACAAATGGCACTCCGAGAGTGAGGGCGAAGCGAGCGAGTCTGCGATCTGAGTTTCTTATCCTGCAAAGATGATCTCCAAGATTCGATCTTGATGGTACCGTCTTCATTTAATTTCTTCATTGCGTTCATCACCGAAAATATATGATAGGCATTCCTTTTCTTCCCGAGATTTTACTCTTTTCCCCCTTTTCTGGGTTGTTGGAGATCATTTTTCAGCGCATTTTTCGAATTTCGGTCGCGCAGTGCAGGCTTATTTGTATGCTGTGGTAGAAATCCATCCTTTTGCCTTCAAAAGTTCGGTATTGGGTTTTTCCGTATTTTGGTTCAGGAGGAGGTCTTCTCTTCTATTAGGGTTTCTAGGATTGATCGTTCTTATAGATTGTGATCGTACAGTTGTTCGCTGATCCATATGGTTAAGAGCCTATTTGTCACCTTGAGTATGGATCTTTCTTCGATTATTTTATGGAATCCCATCTGTTTGATTCCTGTTCTTGATTGATTCCGAGCACTGTTCTAGGTTCTTAATGCGTTGCTAAAAGATGGATCTTTGCTACAAAATTAGGTATTTTCTTCCAAGACATATCAAGTGCTAAATGGCCAGCAGAAGCATACCGCTACTTTTGCATGTGTGCCAGCAACCCTTATGTTACTGCATTGTCTGTGCAATACTCCTGATTCTTCCGTATCTCTTCTCCTCGAGTTATGGCGGTAAACCTGTCGTCAACCATGCCTTGCCCCCAAAAGAGGACTTTTCCGTTTTCAAGAACCCTAGTGCTCGATCCAGGGAACATGAAGGTGAGTTGTCCTCGGCTGTCTTGTTTGATCATGCTCCTCTTTGCTAGATGATAAAAATTTTGATTGTCTCATTTCTTAATTGCTTAATATTTTGATATAGTGATCATCAAATAAGCTTTAACATTTCACCGGAGATAAGCTATGGGTTTGGAACCACTCCTGGTGTTAACCTGTGCATTATCCTGCTATGTATCACCTTTGTTATTGGTCTTGTTCTTTTTTCTTCTTTTTGTGTCATGGTTCACGGTGCAATCCTTATCTCAATTGACCCTGAGGAGTTAGGGTAGTATTGATCATAGGCCTAGTTTATGCAATCATAGAAAATATAAATTGTGATTTCCTACATGTATGTTATGTGATAAAAAATAACCACTTTTGGATCGAACTTTTTCTAGTGAACAAAGAGCTTGACCGATGTATTCCAAGCAAAGCACTCTTGAAAGTGTTCATGTATGATTTGCCACCTGAGTATCACTTTGGCATGTTGGGTTGGAAAGGTGATGGCAAGAGTGTTTGGCCAGATATTCGCTCCAAAATTCCAAGCTACCCTGGAGCACTGAATCTTCAACACAGCATTGATTACTGGCTCACATTAGATCTCCTGTCTTCGACATTCCCTGATCGGAGTGGCCCATGCACTGCTGTGAGAGTTCAGGATTCTCACGAAGCTGATGTCGTCTTTGTGCCTTTCTTTTCTTCTTTGAGCTCCAATCGGTACTCAAAGATCCATCCACCAGAAACGCAAAGTATCGACCAGCTGTTGCAGCAGAAGTTGGTGAAGTATTTAACAGCTCAAGAGGAATGGAAAAGGTCTGGTGGTAGAGATCACATTATATTGGCGCACCATCCGAACAGCATGTTAGAGACTCGGATGGATCTGTCACCATGCATGTTCATTCTTTCAGATTTTGGGAGGTACATTCCTCAGGTAGCCAATTTGGAGAAAGACATAATTGCTCCTTACAAGCATTTGATCACCACATTCATCAACGATTCTTCTGCATTTGATGGTCGCCCAACCTTACTATACTTTCAAGGAGGTATCGACAGGAAAGGTGTAAGTGTTTTGCTCTCACCTGTTTCTTAAAAGATCTGTTCTTGAAAAATAATTCAATGCTGTTTATTGACACTCATGTAGTCCTAGTAAATAATAAATTTGTCTTTGTTTGTAATATAGCAATCAATTACCGTTATTATCAGTTATCTGAAATATCTTTTCCGTTCAGGGAGGTCTAGTTAGAAGAGAACTATTTGATCTTCTCAAGAATGAAAAAGATGTGCACTTTTCATCAGGAAGTCTCCGTGAGAATGGAACACTTGGAGCGAGTCGGGGGATGCATTCTTCAAAATTTTGTCTCAATATCGCTGGTGACACCCCATCTTCAAACAGGCTATTCGATGCCATAGCGAGTCACTGTGTTCCTGTCATCATCAGCGATGATATTGAGCTCCCGTACGAAGATGTTCTTGACTATTCCAATTTTTGCATCTTTGTTCCGACATCAAATGCAACAAAGAAAGGTTTCCTGGTCGAGTTGCTGAGATCTGTGAGCCGAGAGGAATGGAACCGGATGTGGAAAAGGTTGAAGGAAGTTGAAGGCTACTTCGAGTACAAGTACCCTTCTAAGAAGGATGATGCAGTTCAGATGATATGGCAGGCAGTGGCCCGGAAGGTGCCGGCAATCCGGCAGAAAGTACACAAATCACAACGATTCACACGGTTCGACATGGCAGATAGTGAGAAGTCTGAATTGTTGGAGGATGATCAGGTCGCTACAGATTCTTCCGAAGTCTGAATTTAGGAATTAGTTTTGCTGTTTTCTCAAACTGAAAAGGCCATAACATATTGGTTTTTCTCAAAGCTAAAACTGAGTTGTATGATTCCATTTTGCAATGAAAGTTTAGTTTTTGATATTCTTATAGGAAAAAAAAGTTTTAGAATTTCGATTTTGAGAGAATTTCATGTCACTAGTTGATTTTCACTACCTTATGCAGAAGAGCTGAAGCTACGAGATCAATTAGAATGCAAAACCTTTTAAAATGAATATTTTCAATAATAATGGTGGTTAGCATAAATAATGAAAATATATTGATGGCGATTCTTATCGAATCACATCATAATCTGAAATTGATAGAATCTGATTAAAATGATGACGACGATTCCGATTGGCGAGTCTGGCTGATCTTAATGATTTGCTTCATTCAACATTAAAAAAACAATTAAAATAGGCAGGTTTTGAAAAATTGCCTATGAAAAAAATAATGAAATTTGTTCAGGAAAAAAACAAAAGAAAAATACGTAACGCGTCAATCGCTTTGCCTTTGCGTAGCTCTCACGCTATCACGTACCTATGGGCTTATCCTTTCACGTGCAGCGCACACGATATGCGATATCTTTATGGCCACTGATTAAATTTGACTTGATTTAATTCCTCTTTTTTAATAGAAATTATAAAATAGACTCGAAGCCTTGTCGAATCACACATTAATACCCATATTTCTTTAAAATTATGTATGCATGAGACATCATTTAAGAGGAGGTCAAATAAAAAATTGCCCCGTGAAGCTTCTTGCTCTTTTCCTTGAGACAAATAAATAAATCGGTTAATTTGTCCGTCGTCAAAATCTTTGCTCGCCAACAATTAGTCCTAATCCACTAATCCCAGTAGTTGTTAACCGCACCGCTCACCCCCATGGGCCCCACGCTCCATTTCCAATGGGAAATGGCAAAGCAACGAGGTGGCGATGTCTGAAGTCTTGTCCTTATTTAGAAAAATAATAATAAAATTCAACCGTCGAAATTACAAGATCCTTTCAAAGATTTGACGTATTTATTGTCATTAAAAAAACGAAATTATGAAATATATTATAATCGAAATATGTCAGTCTTCTATTAGAAAAACTAAATTTAAAATTTCGAAGGATACTTTTTTTAAAAAAAAACTATTATTTATTGTCAAGATAAATTTTTACGGCGTCGACCTTTACAATTGGTTAGATCCCCTGATCCCTCCAACTCAAAATAGCAAGCAAAGTGTTACCATCGAAGATATTAGACACAGATTATATTTAGACAAAAAAAAAACAGCAGCAAATCTTAGTTTGAGTTAATGGAGTTTGTAGATAAAGAATGGAGGTTACTTTTGGGAATTGGTGGCTAAAAAGAGCCAACAGATTCAACCCCTGCAGTAAAGAGGAGGTCAGAAGCTGTATGGTTGTGCCTTCCCAGTATCTTCGCTTCTTCTTCTTCTTTCCTTCTTTCTTTCTTCTTCTTCTTATCTTAAATCCAAAGCAACGAGTGCAATACCGTCGAAGAACGCCCAAGGTAATCCCTTTCTTTTTCTAATTTGTTGCTTTATCAAAAAGGAAGCATCTTTTCTTGTTCTGCTTCGCATATATTTTTCTCCTCTCTCAAGGATTGGATTTTGAAGGAACACCGAACGCCTGGGTCTTTTTTTGGGCCTTTTCTTCATCACCCTGCCCTTCGTTTGTGTATTTCTTTGTTGCTACTCAGATGGGATGAATCTTTCCGTTTTTTCGAGTCTACAAAGACCTTTGAGCTTATCTCTGCTGAGTTTTTGTTCTTCTTCTCGATTGAGACATGGTCGCATGTTCGTGATTGGATTTCTCTGTGTGCTGACAGGATGCTGAGGGATTTGGATTTGGCTTCAGGATTCTCTTTGTGATATAAACCTTCCTTTTTTGCTTGGGTGTGAAAGAAAGGTATCTCCTTTATCAGAAACCTTTTTCCCAATTTGTTGAGATTTGAAACAGTTGAATGATTCAATCGTTCTTTGTTAGATGATTCGATGGGGATTATCTTTTTTGTTCTTTAATTTCTAGGTTTCTTCCTGTTGGAACTAAGATTTGCTCAGATCTGCTGTTCTATGGACTGAACTTTCTTCGAATTTGTTCTATCTGAATCTTGAGCTCTTCCACGCTTCGCATCTATTATCAGCTGTAGAAGTTGACAAGAACTTGAGGAAGATGAATGAAGCCCCGGGTAGAAGATACTGGTGCCATGCGTGCCGTCGACTAGTAAATCCGGTCATGGAACCGGAAGTCAAGTGCCCCCTTTGTGATGGGGGGTTTGTCGAAGAGATAGAGAGAGGGGGACTTTCTGATTCTGACTCTGTCAGATCCGATCGGTCCTTCTCACTTTTGGCTCCAATCTTGCTAGATATGCTGGGTGATTCTTCTCGGCAGTCAAGGTTTAGAAGATATGAGGAAGATGAAGACTCAGATCAGGACCATGAGTTCGAAGATTTCATAAGGAGGCGCCGTCGGAGATCTGCCATTATCCAGTTACTTCAGAGCTTTCAGGATGATCCGAGGTCAGAGGGAGGTAGCATAGAGCGCGAAGTGGATAGGGTAATTGAAAGGAATAGAGATAGAGAAAGGGAAAGGGAAAGGGAAAGGGACCGGGATAGAGATAGAGAGAGTCTAATTCTCATCAACCCTTTCAGTCAGGCTATAATCCTTCGAGGATCCATTGACACAGAGAGTAACGAAGGACGGGAATCGAATAATGGAAGCTCCGGTGCATCATTTGGTGATTACTACATTGGATCTGGATTGGATGTTCTTTTGTATCATTTAGCTGAGAATGATCCCAACAGGTATGGCACTCCACCAGCTAAGAAAGAGGCAATAGATGCCTTGCCCACAGTGACAATTGAGGAAGCTATAGGCTGTTCTGTCTGTCTTGAGGACTTTGAAATCGGTATGGATGCGAAAGAGATGCCTTGCAAACATAAGTTCCATAGTGATTGTATCTTGCCATGGCTGGAACTCCACAGTACGTGCCCGGTTTGTCGAGCTCAGTTGCCTGTTGATGAATCAAAAGTTTCAAATGCGTTTGGTAACGGAACTACAATGGAGGTTAGTGATGGTGGCAGCGACGAGAGAGGTGATAGAGGAGATCACAACCGATTCTGGGTCCCTGTCCCTTGGCCTTTCACTGGGCTCTTCTCTTTATCAGGTTCTCAGAACAGTGCAAACTCTCCCTCAGATGCAACGGCATCGTCTTCTAACTCTGAAAATAGTAATTCTCATCGCGAGGAGAACTGACTTTGTTTTGTTCATCGTTTCTGTGTGCATTGAAGGAACAAAAGTCTAACAATCTGGTACATTTGTCATTTGTCAATATCATTCCTGGAAGTTTGTTCTCGACTTAGCTTCGGGATGAAACTCTCTCGCAAAACAAGTATGATATCGCAATAGTTTGAGCTTTATAGAGCTTCTTGTTGTCAGACTGTTGTGCTCTTTGTTTCTCTTGCTTTGTTTATGGAGGAAGGAATAAGTGAATGTAAATTATGTGTATGCACCTTTTATCAAGAATTATGTTGAAATGATATATCGTAGATGAAATATGTTCAGGAATGGGTTTTCAAATATTTAGCTATTTCTTCATTGCTCTGTCTTTTGGAAAAAGTTCGTTTTGTGTTTTATGGCTTAAAACAATAGATTTTGAGATGGTTTGATTTCCTTTGAGTACAATGATTGTAAATTATAATCAAGCACAGAACAAGTATTTTGTGTGAAATTTATCATTCCGCCTACTGACCGACACAATCACATGAGAAATTCAATGGGCAAGCAGAGGTGGGAGGGACATTTTTCGAAACTCCTCACGTTCATCTTCGTCAACCGCAGACATCTTCTGCACTCCTGGCCGCGAGCAAAGGTGGGCATGTCGAATCCTAAGCAGTGGCCATGGTTGATTCATAAGTAGGTCCCCAATGTTGGGTCTTCTATGAGTGGTGACCACAAACGAGAGCAACTTTGACAAGCTAAAATTCTCATCAACTGCTCAACCTTACTCCTGCACACCTTCTTCTTGATTTCCCGCAGCCGGTCTGCTTCTTCACCGGAATACTAGTAGAGACTGAAGAAAAAGGATTCAGACATATCTAGATAAATAATTCATCTACAATTATTATGCTTCGACCAGCTCTATCTAAAGTTTGTACCCAAAAAGGAGATCTCAGCCACTAGATCATGGGCCAGTATCTAATAAGTTAGCTATCTTTATCAGACAAAACCACACAGTATCACATTCTAATAGCTTCCATAAACCCTAACCTATGGCTCTTGGCCTATAGTTTAAATGATACTTGTTCAGTTTTCTTGTGCAAGACAGGAAAACACAAGATTTGCAATAATACGGATGACTGAAGGATGAACAAGTCAGATACTGCAACTACAAGATATAGACTTTCATGAGACTGAATGCTTGCAGGTGATCATGTGAAAAATGCAGGCTAATTAAAATGCTCAAGTACTACGGACCTGTAACATGCACATGTAGTTGCAGAGTTGCAGTCTGAATGCTGTTTATGGACTTGAATTGCGTATGAAACTAATATATATATATATATAGGCAGACAAGCAGGAAATGGCAATAGTGGTTCGAGGAAGAAAGGAACGCAAGTGTCAATGTTAAGTTCAAGTAACCTAAGAAAATAGTGAAACAAAGTTATCTTTGTAAACTAGTATCTAATTCTAAATACCAAAACTAATACAGATAAAAATCTCAGGATTCTCTACAG
Organism: Curcuma longa; assembly: GCF_044706935.1. NCBI lineage: Eukaryota > Viridiplantae > Streptophyta > Magnoliopsida > Zingiberales > Zingiberaceae > Curcuma > Curcuma longa. The sequence continues at coordinate 6,665,527 of NC_133876.1, read as the reverse complement.
AAATATAGAACACAATAGCTTTCCTTCCATTATCTAACAGTAATTAGCAAGCACATTTCACACGTTTCAGAAGAAAAAAAAAATCAATGATGCTAACAGAAGAGTGCACGCATATAGCACGGAAAAGGAATGACTATACTGTAAGAGAATATTCAGTAACTATGATGTTTGTTGATTTATGAACAGCATCAAGGATCAAACCTGATTGTTCATGACATCTGGAAACCAACCGATCATACAATAATCATATCCAGAAAAGAATGAGCAAAGATTGATATGATCCTGAGATGCTATAGCTAGCCTTTTCTTTTATTATTGATGTATAAAGACAAAGGAGAAGTATCTAGTAATAGATGATGTATCAAGTATCAACCTACTTTTTGATCCTTCTTGCTCTTTTAGCACCCCAAACTTCCATTCTTCCTAAGGGGCATCCACAAGGGGAGCGAAAGGTGAGAACAGTGCGTCCATTTAAAGGTGCCATCTTCTTCAGCTCAGCTTCGAGTTCCTTGTGATCTTGTCCCAAGTCCAAAGGATTCGCACCAAAAGCATCCTTTGGCAATCGTGGCAAGGATTGGACGCACTCCTCCGACTCGAGCTGGATATCAAATTCGACCGCTTTCCTCAAACCTTTGCAGTAGGGTTTGCCGCACTTCCTCGCATGGTAGCTGAAGAATTCCCAGGCAGCAACCACCGTGGCGAACGTGAAGACAAGCCCCGCCGCGTAAGCGATGGGGGCTTCATACATGACCTCGCCCATGACTTTGATCGCCACCGGCAGGACCTCGTACGACTCCCTGAAGATGAACTTGAAGTAGGGGGCGGCAAGGACGACGAGGGCGATAAGGACCAAAACCATCAACACCAAGTCGATGGCGGCGAAGGCGGAGTGCTCGCAGAAGGGGTGGGAGAGGGGGTTCAAAGACTTGGTCTTCCTCCTCGAATTGCCGTTCCGGTGCGCCGACGAGGCCTGCGAGTTGTCCATGTTTCGGTGCTGCTCGAAGGCCCTGCAGAACTCTATCAGCCTCCGGCAATCCACCATCGCAACCCGCGAACCAGCCACGCAATCCGCCTCAAATCAAAGACAAAACACCGAAAAATCGAAACTTCACACAGACTCAAAGCGAACCGCAGCCCTTCCGACCTGAAGGATCGAGGAGGTCAAAAATCAGCAAGCATACAAACAGTGAAATTGATCAAATCCCCGCGCCAATTCATCATTTTGGAATCTGAATCGGCGGGCACGATCCGACCTGCTGAAATCTGGGCCGATAGAGGGAAGCGAAGGGAGGATCTAGGAGACGCAATGACTCGATTGGCGTCGACTGGGATCGATTGAGAGGGACCCTAACATCACCAAGGAATCCAGACCGGAAGTCGAGCAATCGACGAGATGGAGGGAGAAGAGATCGGAGATGTGGAAACGGAAGGAAATGGAAAAAAATGGAATCTATCGCATTCACGTATACAACTCGCGGAAAGAAGAAGAAGAAGAAGCGTGGATTTCAAAGATATGGCGACATCAATTAATGAAAATTAATAATAATATATATATATTTATTTATTTATTTATTTATTTATCTGTGAAGAAAAAGAGGGAATGTAGATATTAATTTCGTTTATTTTAATTTGATAATAAATCGTACGATTGATCTTATTAAAAGACTACGTGATTTCAATTCAATATGATTTTAAAGGTCCCAGTTGGAATCTGTATTTGTAATAGATTTTGGAATCAATTCAATGCAAAATACCTAATTGGGTGTTTGACCCTATGCAAAAGGCCATTATGTTAGGATGATTTATTTTTTAAAAGTCAAATATATTAATAATTATATTTATTAATGAAAAAAATGATAATACCTATATCAAAGTTTAAACTATAGAATTTCATTTAACTATTAAAGTCGTCACCTTAGCAGCCCCAGCACCTTCATTTAAATGAAGTAAATCATGAAGGATTATGTTTTAGCATAGTAATCTTTTACATGGGAGAGGTCAGACATCCATTAAGATATTTTTGTACTCATTGAGAATTAATTCGAAAATTAATAAATACTCATGCAGATATTTAATTTTATTTAATTATTAGTGTTTAATATCGACGTCCACAATTACAATAATCTTCAATTCAAAGGAAAATTTACGATAATTATTTCTTTTATCTAATTGAGAAATTTGATTAACTCTAAGTCGGTTAATGTAACGTGGGGAAAGGCTTTTCAGCCCAATTGCTCTTATTAAAGCTTAATTAGGCCCAATTGTTTTTTTATTCTCTCTTAGTTTTTGTTATAGAATTGTTCTAATATAATTTCAATCGGATGACTCTTACTATTTCATTTTGTAATTATGACCTCAAATTTCATTTGGGTTTGAGAAATATTACGGGCAGTTTACTAGGGTGAAAGATAGTATAAAAGATATCCGAGGACAAAAAATAACATGATAGATTATATAAACAAGCTTATGGTAAGATTGTTATTCATATGAAAAGATTTATGAATTTTATAATAGAAGTTAATTTGCAAATATGAAAATTGACAAAACACAAGCAAGTGGTTAACCGTAGGATACAAAATAGTTGGAACAAATAATTAAATGGCCGAGACAAAGACAATGATGATTAACTTAATCAAGTTAGATATATGTCATATATCTAGATTAGTTGAGATCCTTATCTTCAAAATTGTTAACGTCATTATTAAAGATTAGAAGTTATTGACTGGATCATACAAATATTTACTCTTGTCTATCCAACTAACAATAGAAATGGGAGCATTCTAGGATACCACGTATCTATATTCTAAAAAACAATTTTTTTTTTGAAATGATCAAAATTTATTTATTAATGATATTGATAGAGTTTTATTTGGGCAAAAGCGACCAATTACAGCAAGAAAAAAAATCAAATCAAAACTTTCTAAAAGGACCGTATTCAAAAGGCTTTTAGAAGGTTGTAGGAGAAGGCGTGTATATTCTCCATTTATTGCCGCTTTAATATCTCGTAAAGATCACCGTCGCACCAAGTTTTGGAAACCAATCGCGGCGGCTGATGCAGTTTTCCCAAACAACAAGAGCACAACACGCAGCACTGCGTCCGTTACGATTCATTTCGGTAACTGTCGAGGAGTTTGTTTAAAGAGGCGCCATGGGTTCGAGGCGGGGTAGGTGATGAGTTGGGAAAGGAGGAGGAGAATTAGAAGAAGACAAAGCGAGAGGAGGGAGGAGGAAATGAAAGCAAAGAGATCATCCGCCCACACGAGGGATCAGAATGACAGAGAGAGAAGCGTGGGGGTTTCTTTCTTTTGATTTTTTTGTGTAACTTTCTTGCTTTTTTGTGGTTCTCGTTTGAGATCGATCCTCGGGGTTTTCCTCAGAGCGGGAGTCGAAGGGCTTGAATCAGGAAGAAAGATCCCTTTTTGATGCGTTTAGAACGAGTTTTACGGCGAAATCTGCGCGGGAGAAATTTCAAAATCACTCCTTGTTGATCGAAATCACTTCGTTTTTGTTCGGACAATGAGTAACCGGTTGCAAGATTCTGTAACGGAGTTGGGATTACGTTCTTCTCCGCCACCGCCGCCGGCTCCTTCTTATCCACTTGAGATAGTTCACGAGACTGAGCAGGCCAAGGTCTACGTGAGAGGCCATTGGAAGCCATCGGAGGATGCCAAACTCAAGGAGCTTGTTGCTCAATTTGGTCCCCAGAACTGGAATTTGATCGCGGAGAAGCTTCCAGGCAGATCAGGTAACAGGAAAGGAAGGGAAAAAACAAAAACTTTTATAGCTGTTCACGATTCATTCATTTTGATTAAATCCTATGAATCAGGGAAGAGTTGCAGATTGAGGTGGTTCAATCAATTGGATCCCAAGATCAACCGAAGAGCCTTCAGTCCTGAGGAAGAAGAAAAGCTGCTTGCTTTGCACAGGGTCTATGGGAACAAATGGGCACAGATTGCGAGGCATTTCCCAGGGAGAACTGACAATGCTGTGAAGAACCAGTGGCATGTGATCACGGCGCGAAGACAGAGAGCGCAATGCAATGGCTACAGGAGCAAGAAATCCTCCCTCCTCGCCGGGGAGTTCATGAGCAGTACTGGAAACCATGCATGGAGTGGGGAATCATCCAGCATCATCAACTATAGGCGACAATTTCAGTTATCGTTGGGTATGTTTAAGCAATATGGTCATCAAAAATTTCCTTTTTTTTTTCCGATAGCTTAATCTTTAATTTTGTGTACTGATCAGGCTCCGAAGAGAAATCTGGTGAGTCTGAGAATGTCTGCAATGGCGTTCGGGCACAAATGGGAGACCAACTGGGGAATTCTGATGTGAGTTCAGAAGGCTCAGCCACTGTTGATCTTGCTACTGACTATGCACAGTTGCATGGCGAAACTGAAACAGATGGTGACAGGAAGAACAGTGTCCTCTTCATTGATTTCTTAGGAGTCGGAGCGACATAACATAAAGGGGCCAAAGTTTAGCTACGAGAGAACTGCTACGAGAGAGGAAGAAGAAAAAAAAATGCAAGAATTGCACTCTGAGATCAGATGGTGAGCAAAAGAGATTAGAGAACCGTGAGGTTGGTGGGACATTATTGCATAAGATGGCCAAAGTTTAGCTAGAAACATGGTGATCGAAGTCAAAGTAGTTTTTCTTATCAGATCTAGAACATGCTTTGCTCCCTTGTGAATGTTTCTTTTAACGAAGTAGTTTCTGCAGTAACTCATCGACTATGTTCCAATTTTCTAGAAGGCTGCAGCTATCTTCTTGCATCATTTTTGTTCGGTTAGCTGTCATGAATCTCCTTGAAAACGTTGGCATTGACTTCAAATGTTTGGTGCGCCATAGTGGATAATCTACTCTTTATTTATTTATTTTTTCTTCTGCGGATCACTACAAACTTATAATCTTGGATCACTATGATCCTGAACTTGAACAAAGCTCCCCTTCTTCATGATTGGATGGAAGGGAGGTCTAACTTATTCTAAAATGTCTTAAAACAACTTGCAAAAAAACGTACAGAATAGTGATTCATCGCCTTATCATTAGTAGCTACACTGTTGAATGTTCAGCTCGACGGTGGGCATCCTGCAAAAAGCTGACGTTGCTATCTTAGCAGACTCCCATGTTCTTTAGGACGACAGGGCCACGCCATGAGTACGGAACCTAATCCTATCCTTGACTTGTCATCAAACATTCAATGCGCAGTGCATATAAAGCTCAGCGAAGACTGAACTCATCATGTGCTCCAACTCATCGCTCGGTCACCTAAGCGTTATCTTCTCCAGCATGCGCTGGAACAGTTTGATAATTTAATCGGCTTGTTCAGTCTGATGATTAGTGGGGCAGAGGGGAATAATTTAACAGGAGAAGTTGGAATAATTAACTAAGAAACATAAGCTTCTGTCTCCAATCAGGAAGTTTTTCTCATTTCTTAGCTGATCATCATGCAATCTAAAGTTATCCATAGAACATAAACAAGTTTTGTTTTTGAACATTAAACTCTGTTTACTCTTAAGCTTACAGTTTGTTTGTTCAAGCATGCTTGGTTAGATGGATTAGTGCTATTATGGATCCATCATTAGTTTTTTTTAATCATATAATGCTTTGGATAAATCTCCTGGTGACCATCAACGAGATAGGAGAAAAGATTCAATAATTTTTAGTAGAATTCATATCCAACAACAGAATCCTAAGATGATCCACAGGTCTTTGGAATCATACTGGAGAGAGCATCACAATCTTTTTCCCAAACTCTGTTTAACTAATTCATTATCTACTACAGTTCCATCGAGGAACTCTGCAAAACAAGTTAAATTTAGTGGTCTTGGAATCGACGTTGGGGTGCTCTGTTCTTACTCTTTAGGCTTCACAGCTTTAGCCCAAGTGATAGACGGGCACCATGACTTGCAAATTTAAATTAGTTTCTGTTCTTGGTTTCTTTTCTGCAGGTGAAATTTTAAGTTCTTCTTGGAACCAGTGATTGGTTCTGAACGGGCGCTTCAGCGAGTTGTTGTTGTTCTCTGTTATTAAAACAGAGGGGTCTGTTTCGATTAGAAAGCTGCTGCTGCTGCTGCTGCTGCATCTTGGCTGAATGAGTTGCTCCACAAACCGAGCGCGTCGTAGGGGTGTTCCAGTAACTGCGAGATCTCCGGGTAGTCGACGACGCTCAGCAGCTCCGATAAAGAGTAAGATTTGGGTAGGTTCAGAATGCTATCACGTAGTAACGTTGTTGTTCTTGGAGGACTTGCGGTGATGGAGACATCCACATCCTCTGCTGAGGATGATGACTCTTTCTCGGCTTCCTGCGTGTTGGACTTCTTGTAGATTCTGCAGAGCACCCAATCGTCCAGCTGAAATCATTCATGATCCCATCAGTAATCAGCTTCTTATCGATCAAGGTTTTTTTTTCAGAGATTTTGTATTAATTCAAGATTACCCTCATGGAGTCATGGAGTTTCATAGCCCTGCAATTGTTGCTCTTCTTCTTGTGCGCGTGAGCGAGACGGTACTCGTGCATGATCCAATCGGTTTTGGTCCCCTTGGGCGGCTTCCCGGTGTAGAAAACCAGCGCCTTCTTGACTCCAATGTTCTCATTTCCCTTGCTCGACGCGATCGGCTTGTCAGTTCCGGTCGCCTTCCAGTAACCCTTCCCGGCGGCGCGGTTGGGCCGGAGGCCGTTCGGGTACTTCCGGTCCCTCGGGGTGAAGAAGTACCACTCCTTCTCCCCAAACCACGCTTTGGCTGAAATGAATCAATTCAGTGAGAAGATGATGTGGAAAATCAGAGGCGGAGCTAATTGTGGTTGCGGACGGAAACCTGGGAGGTCCCATGGGTCAAACTTGTAGATGTCGACCTCGGCGATGATCGACACCGGGCACGGCAGCGCGGATGCGCGCTTAGCGAGGTAGTGGAGGATGAGCTCCTCGTCAGTGGGGTGGAAACGGAAACCCGGTGGAAGCAGCATTGATGATGGGTTGGACGACATGGGAAGGGCAGGCTTTTGCTCCGTTTCCAGTGAGAAAGCCATTGAAACAGAGAGAAACAGGGGAAGAGGAGAAAGTGGAGGAGGAAGACGAAGTAGTAGAAGAAAGAGTTGAAATTTTTGGAAGAGGAACGTCTCGGCGCGGTTATAACAAGGTGGGATTTTGTCGCGTAGCGAGCAGGGACATACGTGGCATTAGCTGCTTTGTCGTGGGCGGCGGAGGAATTCAGCGGAAGACGACGAACTAATGACGTCGCATTTGACCTCTCTGACTGACACGCGTCGACATCTGAGGCCGCTTGATGATTGTCGCCCAGCGATCCCTTCCAACCGCCCGATCATGACGGACCCCTCCAGATCGGACGGACGCGCGGCGCGTGTTAACTTCGACGGCGCCAAAGCACTAAACGACAAGAGACGTCGTCGTTATCCACGTAGCGATGTTGCAACACGGAATCCCGAAAATGCCCTGCTGGTTATTAAATGACGTGCGAAGGTAGCTCGACACGTGTTAAACATAGGATAAGCGAGAAGTCGGATCACCATGACAGCGGGCATCGGGGCGACGAATGGGCACTCAACACGTGATCCTTCAAAAGGCGAAGTGGTCAGTGCTTATCTTTTGGTGATGAGCATCCGTCATTAGTTGTTAATCACTTGATTAGCGAGTAACAAAGCGTGGTGGCAGTGCACGCAGATAAGATTAAAAGGATGGTAATTATATGGATAGAACAGAAGGAGGAAAATATGGTGCACACGAATCGAAATGAAGGGAAATGAGGAAGGTGCCCTATGAATCCTCCACGTGTTATTGTGAATTACAAAGTAAAAAGGAAGCCATGGTGCACTTTTCATCCTTTGATTTGCCTACTACACAAATTATTTGTGTGGTTAGTAGATAAGACCCACCGAGGGAACATGAGTGAATAAATTTAATAATTTTATTAAATTGATTACATTTTTATTAATATTTTTAACTAATTTTTTTATCTTTAAAAAAAATGACTTTTGCTTGATGTACGTATTAAATTTGTAGAAAGTTAGAGTTGATGAGGTAGATATTCGAAGGACTTTTAGGATAAGATATAAAGGTAATTTGAATTTAAGTGGAGAAGAAAGGGGTAATAATAGAATATATCTTGAGGAAGATAAAAAAAAAAGATTTCTAAACTTCCAATCCATGGAAGAATGAAGGCATCCACTAATTATCCCATTTTTTAATTCCCAAAATGGATGATAAGGCCTAAAAAAAACATATATATAAATATTCATTTATTAACATATTGGGAAATTAATTGTGCACATATTGTACATAATCGGACTAAAGGTAGATGCATGCATGTCCAACTAAACTTTAGTCAAAAAGACTCGTTCTTATTCCTTATTGGCTCATCCATTCGGATAAGGTTCGGAAATGGTCCGAATATATAGCAAAATTAAAAATATACACTAAAATATCTTGTCCTTTTATAAAAAAACAAGCATACACTAATTATATGAAGTAGAATACAGAGGTCGCGAGTAGAGTTGTGTGGGACACAATTAATCCAATAAATTTATATAACTCATATTTGACGGCGTTGAACAATTTAATTATCAAAACTTGATCATCTTAAAAGAGATAAATACGTTGAAAATATTGCTAAAAGGATAAATTCATTACCACAACTTTATATATTAAATTTATCTTGTAATTCACTTTTCTCAAAGGGAAACTATAATTTCTCTCGATAATAAATGGTTTTTGTTCTTAGTTTATTTTAATTATTAATTGATCACGACAAGAAGGAATCTAGAAAGATCTCCTCTTGTAAAATTTTGTTTTGCACACACTTTGACCGTCTATGGATCGGATCGGATAAACCACAAGCTAAAAAATTAATTAAATGGCAAATTGGAATATTCGTCAATGGATCTTCCAAGACCACGCACTCGTGCAATTTGTCAATTCTTTAGTGTCATCCAATGTTGAATCTTAAATATTAATCTAATTTTATTTAATTAATTGTAGTAAGATCTTAGCTATCCAATTTGATATCTTCTCGCTAAGGGGCCCCCATTTGAATGAACTAGTTAGGCAAAACCATTATTTGAACGACCAAAGTCACTTGGATTAGAGTCAATTCCACAAAAATGTAAAAATCTTAGGATTAGAAATTAATCTTCAAAGGATAAGTGTAGAAGAATTAAGGTTGGAAACAAAGTTCAGTATCACTATTTCAATCATAAAGTTCCTAATGTCTTCTTCCTATTGTTCTATCGGCCCAGTCCACCTGATCTACAAAATCGGAATATAAAAAAAGGGGAAAATTATTTGATTCGTAAATAGTTGTCTCTTTCTATAATTTATACTGCATTCAATGTAGTACGTGATACATATTGGTCGGTAGGGCCTGCATTTAAATGATTTATAATAGATGGATAAGTACTTTGAGCATGATATTTTAAGCTAATGTGAATTTTTATTCATTTAATTTTAAAAAAAATACATCAATATCAGTGATGGTATTGTTTTTATTGGATTCTATTGGCCTTGGTCCATAGTTCGTAGAATTATGATCCTACTGATTGATTTGGATATAAGATCAGATCATAATAATTTTTTTTTTAAATTTTAAAATTAAATATTATTAAAAGTATGATGATTAATAATTTAAAAATGATTAAAATATTATTTACATATAAATAAAATAATAATTTTATATATACATGCAATCTTAGATTATATCATGATTTGTAAAAGTTTAAATTAAATAATAATTTAACTTACTATTTTAGTACAATAGTACTCAATAATATTTATCAGCCGGTAGAACAGACGCACAAACGACGACGATGCTCACACGAAGAGACGAACAACACAAGCACCTCCTTGGTTTGAGCTTTGTGATCTAGCTACTGTTTTAATTCTTCGAATCTATCGTTCAAATTCTTTAACTTAATAAAATTTTAAACAAAAGAATTAAAGATCGGTTATAATTTACTTAATTCGCTGTTACTATAAACTCAATATATTTGATTTGTACTCTAACCAACTTTTTTTTTGGTCATTAAAAACGCATTTTTGATGATGGCTTAGCTTCCTTCCTCACGGTTGGATTTCGGGGAAACGCCATGAGCAGGAAGAAAATTTAATATGCCAACTTTTTTTTTTGAGAAAAAAATCAAGCAAATAATTGAGGTGATCTCAGCCTTTGATCAGAGAAACTCTGGATCCGAACATCTGGTCGAGGACGACGACCACGGCCATTGCGAAGCACGTGTCAGCCGCCGCCTGCACCACCAGCCGGTACACGTCGTCGCCGAATCTCACCCCGCCGACGGCCTCCTTCCGCCGGATCTCCGCAACCGCCCGCCGATGCTCGTCGTACATCGTGCAGCTCCGATGGGAGTACGACCCTTCCACCTCGTAGCGGGCGCCGCCTCCGCTGCCGTGCCGCCGGCAGGTTGTTACGTGAGCGAGTGCGGCCTTGGCGTAGCGCTTCTTGACGGAGTAAACGGGGTTGTCGGCGCCCTCGCCGTCGTATATCTTCCACTTCTCACCGAGACTCAGCTTCTGGTTAAGAGGAGTCTCATTAGATCGATCAAATGATTCAATTATTCACTCGAATTTTGTCAAAAAATATATGCTACAATTTAATTAAATCAGCGGATCACACACCTTTCGCCGGACGGTGAGCAGGGGCTTCCCGGCGGCGTCCATGAGCACGATCTCGCCGGCACGGCCGGATCCGTAGTTATCGACTCGGAAGACCAAATTGCCCTCGTTATCAAAGACCGTGAAGCCGCTGCAACTGAAGAGTAGAGACTTCCTCCACACCGTCAACACCTTCTCATCCTTCCGGTCGCTGTAGACCTCGACGTCGGCAATGCAATTAAATGCTTCCATGTTGGGGTGAACCTTCGCCATGATCCGCAGGAACTGGAGTTCCTCCGATCCGACCCGGCCGTCAGAAACTCGATCGAAGTGAGAGAACTCCCTCCTGTTGTCTTTAACTTGGCTATTCTATTGTTGGAAGAGACTTCTCCTCTTCTCCTCGATCGACTTGCTATTGTTGGAAGAGAGCTCCAAGATATATAGACAAGACGCACGGACCAAAATACCTCTGAGAAAATGACTGGTGTAATTTAAGACGAAGGGGTAAATAAGAGTCGGTGGTGACATTGGAAACGCAGTCATGGGAAACACACAAACAACAAGAACACGTAAAACTTCTCAACTGTAATTAGTTTAGCGAAGAATTAGTAGTTAGCAAATGGCAATTAAGTATGGTGAAGCGATATGACTTCGGCCAACAGGTCACATTGGATGGAGCTCTTTCATTGTGGGGAGGGGACAGAAATGACAAGGGACTCTATCAGGCGATGCCGGTGTCGATCTTTAACGCAGCAGCATTCAGACAAGGGTTCATATCAAACACTAACTTGGTTCTCTACCAAGATGGTCCTGCATTGAGTGGGCACAGTACTTATACAGGGACAGTCACATGGCAAATCAAAGCATGGTTTTGATGGCTAACCGATCGATCAGAATTCTCAATATACAGAATTGTAGTTGTTGGTCAATTCTCAGGGTGAATCATGCACTCCTGTAATTTGAGAACGTCGGAGAAAGAAGAGACAGAGCCATTCGTAGGAATCAAAACCAAACCATTAGATAATAATTTTGCCTAGAGTAATGACTTGAGGCAGTTGCTGCATATTTAAAGATAACTTCGTCTCTGTCTGAAACCATTCCAGAGCAGTCCGTAGGAAAAGACAGCCATTCGTAGGTATCACTTGGACTGCTTGTATTTTTTTTCATCTCTTGTTTCATTCTTCCTTTTATACTTTACCAATTTAATCTCTCTGACTAGCTAGAAAGGTCGCTAACAGAGATCACGTAGAGAAAGGTTGATCCAGAGTAACTTTCATTGCTAAAGTTGCCAACTAACAGCGAGGAGGAGTATTCTTACTCCAAAGTTCACAATTTTATAAGGTAGGTCGGAGAGTAAAGCGAACGGAAGCGAAGAGATAGAGGAGGACGAGGAAGGACCGATTGAAGCAGGACATACTCAATGGCCATTGACAACGTTGAAGAAAGAAGGCCATCGTCCTCGTTGCAAACCTCAAATTTGAGAAAACTCCATTTGTCCGAAAGGCAAATTTGGGATCTTCTCACGTCCGATATAAGTTAAAACACACTTTCCTCTAGGCAAATTTGGGATCTTCTCACGTCCGATATAAGTTAAAACACACTTTCCTCTCCAAAGCAGAGAGAAGATTGAATTGATTAACAAAATAGCAAATGAAAATTAAGAAAAGCTGGAAATTTCTGCTTCGTCAGTTCCAAAAACGAGAATTCTATACCATGATCATGTGTATATATATTTAAATATCGATCGAGCTGCTGAAAGTTATTTATTTATCTTCTTCTCCTCCTTTGCATGCGCACAAATTAAACTGGCATGGAAGAAGAGCAGTCATCGGCAAGAGGTGCAGTTGCAGGTTTTGGGAACGAAGGCGCAGACCCCTAACGGCTTTTCCGGTAGGTTGCAGTCGATACCGAAGCAGCACGGCATCGTCGAGCAGTTGCTCGTGTTGTCGGCTGCGCAGCACCGGCAGTCGAGGCAGAGCTGGAACGGCTCCGCCAGCATCCGGCGATCATCGGCCTCCAGGTATCGGTGCTCCGTCTCCCTCACCGCCGGCGTGTACTCAACGGCGGCAATCGTGGAGAAGACTAATCCTGCACACACCATGCGATAAGGATCGCCATCATGGTCTTGGAAGATAAATGATGACGTCAGACTTTAAATTGCCTACCTCTGTTGAGGAAAGCGATGAGGATGATTGATAGTGTTACCATGAGGTTGGCCATGGTTGTCAGACAAACAAAGTAGAGAGTTCTGGCGTTGTGCCTTCTTTTTGGTTCTTTTTATGGTCGATTTGGATACATTAGGGATGATTGATGCTCGATTGTGTCATCGTGATTCGTGAGTTCATAAAATTCGGACCTGTAATACTTTTCTTTTCTCGGCGTCAAGTAATTCCAAGCTAAAACCAAAATAATTACAGTGAAGAGAACAACAAGACTGTTGATTCATATGATGCTAGTTCTATGTCTATTTCACTAGTTTTACCAACAGAAAAAAAAAAGTGAACCCAAAAGTTTGGTCTTTTAACTAAACCAAATCGAGTGGCTCAACCGACAAAACTCCTGTCTACTTTTCAGAGAATTACGGAGAGAAAAGCACTAGGAAACATGGTCCAAAGGAGGAGAATATTGTATTACTAACCAGTAAGAGTAACAGATTTCTTTGTCTTTGTTCGCCACAAACTGTGGCTCTGATCTTTTGTTGAAGATAAAGCTTGAAGCATGCCGAATACTTGTGGAGAATTCATGTTAATGGCTTTAGTGTTAGGTAAGGTGAGTGAGACAGACTTGGAAATTTTGTGGTTGGCTCAATTTTGTCATACCAAGAATTGATATTGATTTTAGATTTTGTCAGTATTTCGCCTGTATTCGAATACGCCAGATCACGCGTGTCAATGTGTTACAATTAAAGCGAGCTGGAAAAGAAATCATATTTTGTTGCAACTCGACGGGAGTAGGTGAGGCAGGTGAGTCTTTCTTTTCTTCTCTTGAGTGACTGAGTCTAAACCGAATCCATCCGCCGAAGTAAACGTTGGTGGTTGGTTTTGGGTTGGTGAGTGACAGAGACCCGAACCCGAACTCGAAGCGAAAATTTCAATTCGTGCGTGTATAAAAAAAAGGAGGCAATCGAGCGACGACGACATCCGGGGAGGAGAGTGGAGGAGGAGGAGCGACGATGAAGGTGGTTGACAAGATACGTTCGGCGGCGGAGGGAGATGGTCGGACGGTGTTCTCCTTCGAGTTCTTCCCCCCGAAGACGGAGGAAGGCGTGGAGAACCTCTTCGAGCGCATCGATCGCATGGTCGCCCACAACCCCTCCTTCTGCGACATCACCTGCAGGCGCTTCGGCGGATCCACCGCCGATCTCACCATAGACATCGCCAATAGGATGCAGAACATGGTATGCCATTGCCGTCGCCTCTTCTGGAACGCGGCCTCCTCTTTCCTTGCCGTGTCGGTGTATCTTCTTGATTGGATCCTCATGGATCTAGTTCATTTGTAGCTCGGTATCGAGGTCATTTCGTTAGTAGCACTTGTGGCTCGAACCTTTGCTGTTTTCTGGATTGCTCATGGTCGAATTTTATCGTCACATTACATCTACTCTTCCCTTTTTGAACTTTGATGGCTTGCAGTCCTGGAGTTTGAAATTTCCGTTGTAATGATTAACTTCGTGTGATTTCATATTTCTCATGGTGCATTAATTCTAAGGAAGAACATTTTCATGAATTTACTGGTACAAAATTTATGACCCGATAGTTCCAAATCCATCAGCTCGAAGGCATATTTTGAGAACACAATTCTGCTTGCTGTTCTATGAACTTCCTTTTGCAGGTCTGCGTGGAAACTATGATGCACTTAACGTGCACGAATATGCCAGTGGAGAAGATTGACCATGCTCTGAATACCATCAAGGCCAATGGCATTCAAAATGTCCTGGCACTCAGGGGGGATCCTCCCCATGGTCAAGATAAGTTTGTTCAAGTGTCTGGTGGATTTGCATGCGCCCTTGATCTGGTATAACTTTTTTCTTACATTTTATGTCTTTTGGCTTCATTTATGGGGATTTTCATAGCTTTGCCAGTGGCCTTTGCTGAGAGTCCTCTTTATCAATTTTATCTTCACTGATTGAACACTGAACATAATATATACTAATTTTGTAAATTGTCCTTTTGAAATATACATAACTAAATATGTGGGCTATGCTCTCCATGACCAATGAAAGTAATAGTTTTGTTTCTTTAGCGACTGAGTATTTGTAATCGAAAGTTTATCTTATTTTAGGCACTTTTTTTTATCGTGTTAATGGATGTATTTTGCAATTGGCTTGCAGGTGCAGCATATTCGAGCTAAGTATGGAGATTATTTTGGTATCACTGTTGCTGGGTATCCAGGTCAACTTAGAAGAATCTCAATCCAACTGCTATTTAGTTATTCATATTGACCATGAATGTTATTCCTAAATACATCTTCCATTTTAGAGGCTCATCCTGATATGATAGGAGATGAAGGTGCTACGTTGGAAGCCTATAACAGTGATCTTGCTTATTTGAAGAGAAAGGTTCCTCATCATTATTATCTTGAACATGATTAATTCTACAACTTGATTGTGACTAATTAAGAATGCCTTGACAACTATTTTTGATATGATTTTCAGTTTTGCATCAATATATGTGCTCAATCTTGAGGGATTCTTTATGGTGATCTATATTCTTCCATTTAATTGATAGATTAGTCGTTCACGTAATACTCCAACAATATATTCAACCCACAATCTTTCACCATTGCATGGGATGAATCATTAAAATAATATTTATGTTCAACCTACTTTCCTTAAATGTCTTCTAGATAGAATAACATTTTCCACAAGAGATATTGACGCATATCTCATTAAAAAATATATACAAAATAGACAGTCAAAATGGAAAAGAACTTCTAGGATCTAATATAATCGTGGTGTCTTTTTTAGGCTATACTCAAGAGTTGGTGATTATGGGCTAAAAATGTCCTGGCAGTTAGGAAAGAAACACGTACAAGAAAGTGTAGCAAATGCTAATTCCAATGGGTGAGGTTTGTACTAGTAGAAAAGATTAACAAATACCACTATCATAATTAAGTATAGTTCCAAACTTCGAGTGATGATAATATGAGAGAAAATTAGTTAAAATGGTATCCAACATGGTAAAAAACAACCAAATAATTATATGTTGGGTCAAGTCGTATCACTTAGACTTGAAGGTATGAGATGGCAAAGGGGCAAAAAACAAAAACTTTATTTAATGTGATATTTGGATGTGATTAGCAATACAACCTTAAAAAGATATCACTATTGTGGTAATCACCAAATGTAGCCAATCCTCAAAACCTGACTCATGGCACTTTGTAGTGGTTGTAGTCGATTGGATAACTCAATCCATCACTAGAAAATTATTTTAAAAGTTGCATCTCGGTGTGCTTTTCTAGTATATCACAATTTATCATGGAAGAAATTGTATATGCCTCTAACAATTCCAGCAAATTCATCTTTGTTATTTATTTTCAATTTGCTACTATATGACTTATTTCTGTTATCATCGGTGGATTTTATGATGCACCAGTTTTAAAATGCATGTTTGTGTGAAAGAAAATATTCTGTCACTGGATTAGACTCCATATGTTGACTATTGGTTAAACTAAAGTATGTTACTAGTATTCTTTCTCTAATTTACATTTCCTCTCATTGTTAAACAGGTGGATGCTGGTGCAGACCTTGTAATCACTCAGCTATTTTATGATACAGATACATTTCTGAAGTTTGTAGATGACTGTCGTCAAATTGGGATAACCTGTCCAATTGTACCTGGTATCATGCCAATCAACAACTATAAGGGCTTCTTACGAATGACTGGGTTTTGCAAAACTAAAGTGAGTTTGCTGGTTATTTAACTCTCTCGTGATTACTCTTCGTGACTGAAAATTTGGAAAAATATAATATGTATACATAATTATATCTGTCACAATGTTATGCTTTTTCAGAGCGTGCACAATTTTTATGATGCGTACTCTCAATGATCTGAGAAAGTACATATTCTGTAGATACCACCTGAGATTACAGCTGCATTGGATCCTATTAAAGACAATGAAGAAGCTGTCAGGGCATATGGTATCCATTTAGGGACTGAAATGTGCAAGAAGATTTTAAATCATGGAATCAAAACATTGCATCTCTACACTCTAAACATGGAGAAGTCTGCTTTGGCCATATTGATGGTTGTCATTTTCTTTAAAATCCATGTTTGTTGATGTTTCATTGGATGTTTGACTAATAATACATATATTCAGAATCTTGGTTTAATAGAAGAGTCTAAGATTTCGAGATCGTTACCTTGGAGACGTCCAACAAATGTTTTCCGTTCCAAGGAAGATGTTCGGCCTATTTTCTGGTATGTTTTTGTCTTGAAATTTGCAAATTAAAAATTTTGTAGTGTGGATTTAGATGTTCCTTAGATTATCAGATCCTCAACTTTGGTTGATAAACTAAACAGGGCCAACCGTCCAAAAAGTTACATTTCAAGGACTGTTGGATGGGATCAATATCCACATGGGAGATGGGGTGATTCTAAAAATCCATCATATGGAGCTTTAACTGATTATCAGGTGATTGCATTATCTTATGTTCCTATCTCTAGCTCCCTAAGTGACATTCTAGTGTTTTCAAATTACGGTTTTATTCTTATTGATGTTGTGACCATGTTGTTTGATTAGTTAACATACATGATGCGAATAACACTGACATCCTGATAATGAATGGATATTTGCTAATCAGATAATTCTTATACAATATGATATTTCTGATTTCGTATTTCGAGTTTTATGTAATATGATAACCATCTCCACTCTGTCTTTATTCCCCCTTTTCTTTACCTTTCTTGGTTCCAATATGGGATAACACCCAGTTTTTCTATCCAACTGAACCAATTTTTGACTGTTCACTGTTCAACTGGTTGAAATGGCCAGTCTGCTCTGGAATTTAAAAACATTGTTTCTGAGCCTTTTTCAAGTTTCTATCCTCGCACTGATCATGAACTATTTTCGTCCTATTGTTCCATTTCTGATAAAAAAAAAATTCATTCAGTCGTCTTGGTTTCTGATTAACATAATCTGAAAATTGGTTATTAACATGATTTTGAATTCCTTTTAGGTTTCTTTTATTTCTCAACCTCAGAATATTTTTCCCCGTTTTGTTGTTTATCATGAAACATATTTGTTCCAATTAGTCCTCTATCTTTAAAGGGCACAGCATGCATTTGCCACATCCAACTAAATTTATCTTTCTTAAATTAACATATATAATTATTACTAAAGTTGCAGGAATCATGAAATTTATGTTTTCTTCATGGTCATCTATTTGCATTTTAATCATCTCTGGTTGGTGATAATAAGTTGCAAAGAGAATTGATGAGTTGCTAATAACTTACTTAAAACACTCTTTTGCTAAGCTTTGATATTTGCCAAATTAAATGGTTTAATGTGGTCCCTCCATAAATTTTGATTATGAAAATGTTTAATGATTTTATCAAAATGTTTCTTCTACTGAACCAATTTTATGATATTACTGTGATTCCATCAATAGTTTATGCGTCTGCGTGCACGAGACAAGAAACTTCATGAGGAATGGGCAACACCATTGAAATCTGTGGGTGATGTCAATGAGGTGGTTTTCTGTTTCTTTAGTATGCATAATGATTATTTGAAAGAGTAGGCTTCCTCGAACTGAGTTGATAAATGTACTAACATTTCTATGATTCACATGCCAGAGATTTATGAAATTCTGTCAAGGAAAACTTAGAAGCAGCCCATGGTCAGAATTAGATGGGCTTCAACCAGAGACAAAGATAATTGACGAGCAACTATCACAGGTTAACTTGAGGGGCTTTCTTACCATAAACAGCCAACCTGCTGTCAATGGAGAGAAATCTGATTCTCCTGCAGTAGGTGAGTTGAAGGATGTCATTTTGCTGTGCATGTTAAATGTGATTGGGTGACTGTTTGATTGCTGATCCCTAAAGCTTAAATCGTGATGAATGAGTTCAATCTATGCATTTATCTTTAGATTCATTTCTTATCTGCTTTTTACATGAGACTCATTCCCAACCCAGTTGATCAATTTGCGTAACTAATTAGTTTCATGTCTGAGGAATTTGCACACTTGTCTTATCAGTTTTAATTGCTCAACTTGCTGTCGTTTTATTCGGTAGGATGGGGTGGACCGGGAGGATATATTTACCAGAAAGCCTACGTTGAATTCTTTTGTTCCAAAGACAAATTAATCGCCATCACTGAGAATTGTAAGGCCTTGCCATCCATCACGTACGTAGCTGTGAGCAAAGAAGGTGAGTGTGTCTCCAATTGCATGCTAAATGCAGTCAATGCTGTCACTTGGGGGGTTTTCCCTGGAAAGGAGATTATCCAGCCAACTGTAGTCGATCCTGCTAGCTTCATGATTTGGAAGGATGAAGCTTTTGAGATTTGGACGAGAGGATGGGCCTGTTTGTTCCCTGAGGATGATCCATCGAGGGAGGTACTTACACAGGTAACCTCGTGATCTTGGTGGATTTGAAGTTTTCTTTTTTCTTAATCTATTTATACATAATTAGGATATTATTTAGTCTGGAGAATTATAAAAATAAAATAATTGAGTATAAATACGTCTCAAGTTGATCATGATTTACTTAGAATCTAACAACAATTATAAAAATTTGAAGAAAAAAAACTTTTGCTATCTAGGTGAAGATTTGTCTCTAATTTACACTAATAGAAGAGGCAATATTCAGGTATTTTTTCCTTAACATAAAGAATGTGTCCGTGCATTATATTGTGACATTATGATCAGTGTACCCTAGGATGTGTAGTGAATCTCTTCGATAACATTATTCCGAAATTATAAGCTTTTTCTAAACATTTATGCATTTGTTAATTATGCCACAATAGGGCTTTCTTCGATATCATGTTCAATTTCTTTGCATCATATTTATCATTACATCTGAATTTGCAGGTGCAAAAAAGTTACTTCTTGGTTAGCCTCGTCGACAATGATTACGTTCATGGCGATATCTTTGCTGCTTTCAAGGACCTATGAAATGATTCAGTTCTTCGCTTTTAGTTATAATACTTCGTTAGAGATGAAGTTGCAGACCGCTGCGATGCATCGCCGTGTTTTTAAAGAATTCATCTCTTGTACTAGTCTGCCTTACTGATGCTGCTCTATTTTTCTGTATGCCAATTACTTATGCAATTTGATGTTTTTTTTTCAACCTGAAACATGCCCATTTAACTGAAAATTCCTATATGTTGCTGAACAACCTTATGAAAACGATACATTCTGATTAGAATTAGCGACATGTCTATTCCATGTTCTTCACATCGGCTATTGACAGCCTAATGCAATATCTAAACTAACGAAAAAGCAAAACAGAGCTCCGCTGGGGGAGAAAATTTGACTAATATTTTCAAAGAAAATAACCTCCAGCGTTGCACTAATTAAGCTATGCCAAAGTAGAATTTCTGATGATTCCAATTGGTCGTCCCTCCCAAGCATTGGGGATTGGTTTTTGTTTCAGGTACTCAGCTCTTTTCAGTAAGATTTTATGAGCGGAACAAGCAGCATGAATCTTAGCACCAGCTATTGAAGCCCTAAACCAACCTTAAACTTGTGATCCATGTGGCCAATCTTAAAATAGTAAGAAAACCTACAACCATCTACCAGCCATGACGATTCATGTATTCCATTTGACAATATTCGAAGTCCAGGACCCTCTTATTTGAAGTGAAAGTACAGTCTAACTTAGAGAAGAGGATACAAACAAACAGTCCAATGAAGGGTATCCGACAATCAACTGCAATATCTGTAACTACAAACAAATGCAAGTATATAATAAAATACAGGGGGGGTTCACACATGGCCTATCACTGAATAGAAACTAGGAAACCACCAAAGTGATGAAAGGCATCCCAAATATAGAAAGTTCTTCATCAGAGAGAAAGAGAGAGAGAGAGAGAAGGCATGCATCAGGTAGACTTCCCTTCTTTAATACGTTCCCTACGTTCAACAGCTAGTTCCATGCATCGAGGTGAAGGGCAAGGGACCACCCTTTGAAAACGCCCTCCGTTAATACCAAGCACAACACTGCCCCTCATTGCCTCCCTGCACTTCAATCTCACTGCCAAGTCTTCCTGGTCTTGAGAAACTTTTCTTATATGCCCATGATGACAAACAAAACTAAAAAACTAAAAAAAATATTATTTAAATGCTCATCAAATTATAACGAGCAGTCAAGGCATTAAACATGCAATTACCCAACTGTAAAAGAACCATATAGTGCATGCATCACTAATGACAATTCATTTACATGATAGTGGATCTGCAACAAAGTGTATTTTAATACGACTGCTGATGCACGAGCATGTAGAATTAATAATTTAAAGTTTTTTTTGTTTTCTTTTTTATACAGATCTGGAGTACACTACTACATGCAGTAGTGGAGTTGGTTTAAAATAATTCCTCAGGTGCAGGTTTTACTTGTTTCCAGGAAACTTTTGCGCATTACTGGTTAATTAAGTCAGCAAGCTGCCGATGCAAACTCACCATGGGAAGAAGATTTGCAAGTTCCAAGGTCATTCAAATGCTAAAAATAAGGGCACTTGAAGTGTTAATTCAATTAATAATAAAGAAAATGAAACACAAGTTCCAATCACGAATCATGTAGTGATGACATATTCAATCTATAATTTAACAAAAAAATAAACACTAACGCAAAAGAGAATTTGTTTCCATTGAATCACAAACCAAATCAAAAGTTGTATATATAAACCAAAAAGTTAAAAACCATTTTTTCAAGTTAAGATTATCATTGAGAATAACAAAAACAATAACTTATCGTGATTTATAGATTGCATCGATGAATAAATGTAATAAAAACCTAAAAAAACAATTACAAACTTGTCTCCATAAACATATAAACTACCATAAAAGCCTTAGTAGCAGTTTAACCTGATTTTAATGATTTGTAAAAAAAATGAAATCAAACCTGATAATTTTATCAAACTAAACAAGTAAATAATTAAACTATATTTTTTCAACTCGATTTAGTATATCTGTCTCGGATTTTAAATGTTCACACCTCAGTCTAGAAATATAACACTATTTACTGTATATGATTAAAAGATGAGAAAGAGGGAGCTCCCTTCAGTCCAAGCAAAGAAAGGATTGAGTTAGAATAGTCTCCCGCTTCATTCAATCATTCACATAGTAGCTGCAATCCGAAGCCTTTCTTCTTCTTCTTCTTCTTCAGGATTAAACCAGAACTTTTGCTTATCATCCACTGAGTGTTTGAATGAATGAGTCGGCAGCTGATTCAAACTCCATAACCATCCATGAGTGGACTGAAGGAAGCTCTCTCAAGCATAACCATTCAACAACTTTTGCCAACACAAAAGATTGGGACATCATAAACTACCATTCTTTGTATTTGCATTGCACAAATTATCGAAGCAGAATGATGTTCCTCATGCAAGTTATATCTAAAAATCACTAAAATTTGGATCTGTAATAACTATTCCTTAGAAGAAGAGTGACGAAGCTAGCAAAATAAGAGTCAAGATCAACTTTTTTGTTGTTTTTGTAAAGAATATCTACTAGAGAAATCTCAATCTAATGTGTCTGCCAACATTCCAAGGATAAAACAAGCTAAAAACAAACACATCCTTCCTATTGCATTGTTATGCCAATCTAGAAAGATATATCATATTCACGGTGATCGTTCCTGTAATTATTTCTGAAACTTAATTTAATTTTAACTTATTAGTAGAATTTCAGAGGAAGATGACAGAGAACAACGTGTCTAACAAATCACAAAAACAACTGTTTTATACGTTTGCAGTCAAAAATATATATCACAAAGCACAACGTCTCGAGAATCAAATATTAGTATTAAATCCCGCTTTTCTATGTTTAATGCAAATATTACCATCTTTATAAGCGTTTAAGGTGTGTGTGTGTTGCCTTTTTTGAAGGCACAAGAAGTTTGTTAACGAAACATTATATTTAACTGAGTCTAAGTCAAGAAATCACTACAAAGATCAATGTAATTAATTATTAGTAACCGAAAAAATAGTAAATTTATTCTGGAAATTAGAGGAGAAAAAAAATAAATGGCAAACAAAATATTGATCACCTGTTAAGACTAGTGTTTAGAGAGACTACTGCACAAATCGGAAGAATTAAACACAAGTAGACGATCTCACAGGGTTTGTATTGCAGAAGTTCTTCAGTTCCCAGTCTCCACCACTGAAACCCTAACTTATGCTCTTCACAAACTGCACGACATCAAGGCAAGGAGAAATGGAAAAGTAATTACATAATAAGAAACTATGAACTAACAGACTGCAGACATGAAGGTGAGAGTGGAATACACCATCACTTCACTTGCAAGGCCAAAAAAGAAAAAGATCCATAAAAACGCATAAAAATTATCAGCAAGATTATCAACGATGGAGAAGATGAAAGAAATCAAAGGCGACCCGAGGAGCCAAGCAAAAACAAACTCAAAGGGGGTAATCAATCAAGCGAGGTGTGATAAACATGGAGAGGTACTGAAAGTTTTTTTTTTTTTTTTCAGAAGGATTGGGGAGAGAAGTCAGACGTCTCAAAAGGCTAAACTAAAGGACGATGAGATAGATAGGCGTACATGTAATTAACTGATGGGAGTGAAAGAAAAAAGAAGTGAAAGCGACGCAAGGGCAGGTGATGGGAAGAAAAGTAGAGCAGATGAGGAAGAAACTGATCAGAAATGGGTGGATTCAGGGACAGGGAGATCTAAGGAGGTGGAGCTAGTGTCCAAAAGTTGCAAGAGGGAGGCATTGCAATTTGCATTGATGACAGGGGCAGGCAGGGGGCCAGAGGGTGGTGCGTGTACTGCCACTTTGACTGGACTTTTACTGGTTCTTGTAGGATCATAACATGTATGCGGATGGAGAACTGCTAGTTAATCATGGATCGATGAATAGATAGATGGACGGTGGGGTGGAGTGGAGTTCACTGTTTACTTCCCCCGTGCCTTGTTGCCATGGATTGGAAAGGCACTTCGTATTTGGCAGTGGCAGGGTCTTAATGTGGCACCTTGGGAAGGATGGGAAAGGGAGATCCTTTCAGATGTGTTTAACCATGAGAAAGTGATGGTGACAGACTTGGGGCTTGCAGCAATGGGAGATGCAGCCAGAGGCAGCTAGGCATGCAGCTCAGAAGGTGAGACTGGACCATCAAATGCTATATATATATATATATATATATATATATATATACAGTTTGGTTCTGCTGGGCGACGTCTGCTGGGCGTAACGTGGGCGACGGTTGAGCTGGAAGCCACGTGGACTTCCTCGCGCACTGGCCAGGGAGAAAAACGCCGCAAAACCCTCTCTGCCTCCCCTCCTCTCCTCGCGACCTTTTCTCCGCCGAAAACCCTAACCTTTCTCTTCGCCGCCGCAAACCCTCTCTGCCTCCACTTTTCTCCTCGCGCGACCTCTTCTCCGCCGCCGCAAACCCTCTCTGCCTCCCCTCCTCTCCTCGCGCGACCTCTTCTCCGCCGCCGCAAACCCTCCTGGGCCTTCTCCTCCGCCACGACGTCGAGTGCGTCGGCTCCACCTTCGCCTACAGCATCGTGCAGGCCTTTGCCGCCTTTGAAGCCAAGTGGGAGGACCTCTGCTCCGACATCGAACAGGGGAAGCTAAGCGCCAAGATCACCTCGCCGGAGATGAGGAAGGCTGTTGCAGAGCATCTCCGGCAGCCGGAGCCGGTGTTCGCGTCCGAAGTTAAGAAGAAATGTGAGAAGTTGAAGGAATTGGGTTGGTTCGGATTGATCCCGGAGCTGTGGCCCAACACCAAGTACGTGTACGCCATCATGACCGGCTCGATGATTTCCGTACACGAATAAGCTGAGGCACTACGCCGGCGGCGAGGCGGTGCCGTTGGTCTCCGCCGCCTACGGCTCCACTGAGAGCTGGATCGGAGCGAACTTGGAGCCCGAGAACCCGCCGGAAAAAGTGACCTTTACGGTGATCCCCACCTTCGCATACTTCGAGTTCATTCCCCTGCTCAATGAACGGGATGATAAAAAAGGAATTTTGGAGGCAGAGAAACCGGTGCCGCTCGCCGGAGTGGTGGTCGGGCGGCAGTACGAGATCGTCCTCACCGCCTTCACCGGACTTTACCGTTACACGAGAAAACACGAGAAACTTAATCCAATTGAAAATACTATGGACGTTAAACAACTCCCACAACTTCCTTGTGTTTTCTTCTTAATTAGAGTGACATTACATTATGGAACTTAATCCAATTGAAAATACTATGGACGTTAAACAACTCCCACTAGGCAACCTCAGCTCTTTCGCCTCTTCTTCATCTATTTCTTCAAATAAATAAGAACAACAGATGTCTGGTAAAAGAAATTACTGAAACAGAACGGAAGGAAAAGCAGCAAACAACTCAATGATAGCATCGGGCCAACGGAATTTTATAGAGAGGAACGAATCGAACAAAAAGAATGTCATATAAAAGAAAGACAGATGCAAGGGAATGATCAGAATAGTCAACTCCATAAAATTCTTTTTAAGTGATCAATTCACGCTTATATCAAACTGCTACTTTGTTTCATATACAGGATGGTCTCCATGAGCATTAGCATTTCAGCATGGAGCATTAGCATGTGCTTGAAGTGCATGGCCAACAATCCACACTGATAGATACATGATCACGGATCATTGCAAAGTGAACAGGCTATTATTGAAAAATTCCATAGCTGGAAGAAAGCAGAGCAAATATAATTCTACAGAATTTTATTTTAACTACCTCTCTTCATTCTGAAGGAGTGTCTTGAAGTAATAATAAAATTTGATTTGGAGGTCATGAATTTGAGTCTTGAAAATAACTAGACTACGTACAATAGATCTTTTACAAAATACATTGGACTGCCCTTTATTTCGTGTCCAGCCTCATTGCCTAATCCGTCGAGGAGTGAGTCAACATCCTCGCCCAACTCTGTGAATCTAGCATTGAGCTTATCTACCTTGCTTTGCTCTTAACCCAGGCAAATAAGCAGATCATTCAGTTCATCTTCACTCTCCTTCTCAGCTGCTTCTCTTGCTTCCGCTTTGATTACTTCGACATCAGGATACTGGACATATTCACCTTTTCTCAGCACCTTGACTTCATAAAATTCACATACAGTGCCGTGAGGTAGCATAGATCCTACAAAATGTAGCCAAATAACTAGATATGCATCACTTGAAAGTTTATTGAAAATACAAAGAGAGAAACAGCGTATTTAAGCATGGAAAGGACTTGGAAATATTTCAATTTTATTTTAAAACATGTATCCACCAACAGATTGCATCTTCATTACCAGATAAAGAATCATACAAAAAAATTAAGGCTCTGTACATTTATTTATGCAAGGGAAAACTGTTTACTAAAATAAATAATATTCTGTACATTTATTTATGCAAGGGAAAACTGTCTCAAATATTAACTATGATAATTTGCATTGATGAGTATCGCAGTATAAAAGAACTTCATTTCTCTAAGAGCTTCTTTAATATTAGGTAATTTTGGTACAACAACAACAATCATCCAAATGAGTCAAAGCTAATTGAACAACTGAGATTCTAACCTCACGATCCATAAGCATATTCATTAATGTAGTTATGCCACGAGTAATGGAAATAATTGCTTCTTGTATTCTGCATAAGCACAACTTAATTTAGATAAAAGATGATAGGTACAAACAAGAAAAAATACAGCAAACAAACCACAATTACTTTGCTTGCATGAGTACCTATTTGGGGAATGTGTGAGAAGAGCAGTTATAATCTGAAGCGTGTAATATCTGACCTAGAAGTCATCGTCTGATTGCAAAGAGACAAAATGTAAGTAAAAGGTGAAAAACAGGAGACAAGACCAAGAAATATCACTCAGTTACCAATAAACTTAGTAAGTAAAGGTTCAAATTAAGCATCACGGCCAGGAGTATTTGTTTGAATCAGAGCTCTCATTTCTGAAAACGAATCCACCAACACCCTGCATGAAAAAGATCTATTGCAACGTTTTATATCAGGTAACTCAGAGTAGTGTTGCAGCCAGAAATACATTTGATTACTAATTTATAACGCAGAGGTTGGCGGCCGTGAGCAGAAGGCGCCCAGCAAATCCTGGCGGCGGGCAGTGCAGGCGCGATAGGTGAGAAGAGAGCAAGAGCCCTGCGCGTTCCTCGCAAGCAGTGTCTTCACTTGTGAGGGGAGAAGATAGGTCGTGAGGGGAGAAGAGAGCAGGGGAGAAGAGATCTCTTCTTAACTTCGGACGCGAACACCGGCTCCGGCTGCCGGAGATGCTCTGCAACAGCCTTCCTCATCTCCGGCGAGGTGATCTTGGCGCTTAGCTTCCCCTGTTCGATGTCGGAGCAGAGGTCCTCCCACTTGGCTTCAAAGGCGGCAAAGGCCTGCACGATGCTGTAGGCGAAGGTGGAGCCGACGCACTCGACGTCGTGGCGGAGGAGAAGGCCCAGGAGGGTTTGCGGCGGCGGAGAAGAGGTCGCGCGAGGAGAGGAGGGGAGAAGAGGTCAGGAGAGAGGGTTTGCGGCGGCGAAGAGAAAGGTTAGGGTTTTCGGCGGAGAAAAGGTCGCGAGGAGAGGAGGGGAGGCAGAGAGGGTTTTGCGGCGTTTTTCTCCCTGGCCACGCGCACTCGAGGAAGTCCACGTGGCTTCCAGCTCAGCCGTCGCCCACGTTACGCCCAGCAGACGTCGCCCAGCAGAACCAAACTGTATATATATATATATATATATATATATATATATATATATATATATATATATATATATATATATATATATATATATATAGTTTTAAAGGCAAAAATATAATAAAATATGAAATAAATCATTGCTCCTGTCTTCCTTCCTCTTGTAAACTTGCAAAATTAATCATCAATGGGGTTTCACGCGTTCAAACGTACATGGGCCATGAAGTAGTCTTAGTTGGGCCGACAGCAATCATTTATAAAGCCCGTATTATAAGATTTTTTTTCAAAATTTCCACTTCATTTTTTATGACTTTTTAAAAGAAAATAAATCCACTTCGTTGCTGCCCTACAATATATCTCGGCAAGTTTTTGTCTGTTGGGAATAATGTAAAAATAAAAAATAAAATCCAAAAAAAAAAAAAAACTGCGATCTTGATGCCGTTTTCATGAGTCCACAGTTGCGGTGGTAAACGAGGCAATTGAGTCCATCTTCTTTATTATGGTATTAAAATTTATTTGGAAAGGTAATTAAATTAAGTAGAGTTTAAAATAATTTAAATTATTGAAATAGTTATTTAAGTTTAATTTAATTTAACTTTTATGAGTTTAAATTTGATTAAGTTTAATTTGTACTTCCCATTTAGATATTATCAAATTCTCAATTTAAATATATTTAATTGTTTAAAAATTTTATAATTTTAAATTTATTTAATTGATTATTAAATTTATTAATATAAATTTATTATTTATTTTAAATTTTTTTTATTATATTAATAAAAAATTTATTGATGAACTTGTTTGTACTTGAACATTAATTAATTATATATATTTAAATTTATTCGTTTAATTAACGTTATGGGTTAGGCTGACCTATCCATCATCGTGGCTGCCGTGACGGCGTCATGACGACGCGCTTCCTATTGCACGTATGTATAGCGATCAAAATAGCGCAATCATTTACCGACACGTAGCGAAGACGGACAATGGAGATCTGGGGAGGGAGGATAGCGGATGGTGCGATCCACCCAAATCTCGGGGCCCGCCGCCTTTTAAACGACTGGCATGACACGTGGCGACAACAACGCGACACGTCCCCGTGGGAGATCCTGCAGCGTCATTCTGGGTCAGGAGAGGAGTTGCGGTTCGCCGGTCCGGACCGGCTATGGCCGGTCGGCCGAGGATGACAATGAACGAGAATAATACAAGACAATTTAACAATGGGTATTTTAGGGATTTACTGAGACAATAGGTTTTTATGCGTGTTCTTCAAATTTTCGTTTCGGCGTTGCTCCTCGTCCCATAGAAACCATTTCCTTCCCATCCTTTGCCGACTTTGGTGAGATATTAGGGGCTTCTCCGAGTCCAAATCCCGTTTGATTCAAGTTGCGGTTTGTAGAATCCAGTCGGCGATTGCTGAGACATCAATGCTGAGTTTCTTAGCGACGTTCCAACCGGATTCAGCGTAGTTTGGGGCTCTCGTTTGGGATTTACAATCTTCTATTTCTTTCGCCATCGCTGGTTTTGGACTTGGAGTTGCTGCTTCTTCCATTGCTCGGGCATCGGGAAAGTGTCGAATTCTTCTGGTCGCTATCTGGTGTTTCTTTTGGGCTTCCGTCCCGCGAGGAAAGCGAAAGAAGTTTGTTTAGCATTTGACAATCTGTAGTACATCTTGGCTAAGAAAGCAGAAGCATAGCTCAAGATTAAGCAATCTTAGCTAAATAGCTGTTTCACTTCAGCTTGCTTCAGGTATTTTGGGCAAATTACTCGCTTTTGTGTTGACTGTTCCTTTATGATCCACTTGATTGTACAATGTTTAAATCCAACTTTTATATGAAACCTGGGTGTTTTCATGATGGAGAAGTCATATGATCTGCTTCTTGACTACAATTTATCTTGCTTTTAGAAATTTTGAAGATTTTTTCTTATTAGAGATGGTTAGGAGAACAGATGACATTGTAATCTCTGTTGGTCATTCCTTCATCCCTCTCATAGATTAGTGCTTAGCAATACCCCTTGAGATTAATCTTTTGGAGATTGTTCTCGAAATTGCTGCCCATGAAGGTTCTAAGACCAGTTCAGGTTACTCACCACTTCATGATTCTCCTTGAACTCCTTGTGATGTTGTTTGCGTTCCAGTGTAAGGCCCAATCACCAGATGCATCAGCAACCAATGCAAGCTCATTGATTGCTCTTCTCCAAGATTATGCTTACCATGCTCTCCCCCATACCGGAATTATCTACAATGGGACTGTGCCCTCGAATCTCACTGGGATTAGGATTGCAGCAGTAAGACTCAAAAGTAGGAGTTTGAGCAGGAGAGGAATGAGCTATAACGAATTTGGCATCCCACTCGGTCTTATTGTGAAACCATATGTCAAAAGGCTTGTATTGGTGTAACAATTTGGGGAATTGATCTTCTTTCTACTACCTTCTTACTGGTTATACCTTCCTGACTCCTGTTACTGGGCTCCTTGCTTATGATGCATCAAATTTGTCTGCCACAAACTTGCCAGAATTGCATGTGCTAGTTTTAGAATTACCCATCTCCATTAGTTTCACAAATGCCACTACTGTTCCGAGTGGTGTCATAGCAAGTTGTGTGTGGTTCGGTTTGAATAGCTTACTAGAATTCTGGAACTTGGTGTCAAGCAATTCGTGTCCAACATATGGCCTGGGCCACTTCTCCATTGTGGTCAACTCTAGCAAGATAGCTGCTTCTCAAAGCAGCAACTCTAGGGTTAGGAAGATTGTTGGTGGTGTCGTTGGTGGCTTGTTCGCTGTAGTTCTCTTCGGCTTACTTCTTTACTGCTTAATCCGGGTTAGAAAGAATAGGGTAGCACAAATGGAGCAGCATGCAGATGCAGGTGTATCACTGCAAACTTGCAAGGGTCGGAAACACACAAGTTCTTGTGGCTTTAGTAACTCTAACATGAGAACGAACTAGTTGCTTAAGTGCAATTGTAAAAAGGAGCCCCTTCATGGTTGGAACTTGGAACACTAGGAACAATCTTAAGACTGTCTTCCAAGTGTTACATATGTACAGAACTAGCAGACAGGCATTGCTTTGTTCCTTGTTCTCTTGCATTAGTTCAGTTAACATTTTTACGATTTGGGTTAAACTCAATTGTTTAGTGTGTACAGCGATTCTTTCTAGGTTGTTTGTGTTTGAATTGATTGAGTCCGAGACATTGTTGAGGTTTTCAGATAGCATCTCTCTCAAGTTGGAGATGTTTCTGTCATATATTTGTTGGATAGCATTCTTTGAGGAATCTTGTTTATAAATCTGAGACATCATTCATTTGGTGGTGCATGGCTCCATTTAAACCATCTTGTGCTTTCTATTACTGAATAAATCAATTCTCAGTACAAGTTCTGGATCCGAGTTGTTCTTGCTACTTGTACTAATGATATGTTGATATGCTGCTTGTTTAATCCAATCATGATAGTGTTCAGGAAACATCATTGTTCCATCTGTTTTTTAGTTTTTTTTACTGTTTAGCAGTTGCAAGTTTTGGTAGATTCTATGTAATCTTCTAGATATCTGGAAAATTCAGCCATTGCTTTACTTAATAACTGAGATTCTTCCAGTTCTTTTTTTTTTGCAAAGATTATTCATTCAAATTCAACCAAAAAACCAATGAAGAAATTTTCTGGTGAGAATGAAGTTGATGGTGAAATGTTCCTAATATTCTAGCTAATAAAGGAGCAACTGGGTGACAATCTGACACATCCATCTGATATGAGATATTCTATCAAATAATAAGCGAATTATCTCGTCTAAAAACAGATGCTTTATTATCTGCTATTTCCAGTTGGACTCTATAAACTAATAATAGAATTCGTCACTTTCCAATATAATTATGCCCTGCTAAATGCTATAATCAAATAAATAAATATTTCATTTCACGTTAAAATTTATATATATCCTTTTCTAAGAAAATGATTTTAGTTCAAGTGTCAATAAGTACTGATGCTTCATTATTCTTATTGTAAACTAGTTCTCAATATAAAATATCCATTTCGGCCGGAGAGCAGAGCAGCCCATCCTGCAGGCAGGGGGCTTCATTACTCGACGCCACAGACTCCTCTGCCACTAAATATTTCCTTAAAATACACCCCAAAGAATGGCAAATGTCTTCATCCAAGAAGACAATTATATTCTGCTCATATTTTTTAAATATCCGGCACTTGGCCAAACTCTGAAATAGCTAATTTGCAGCACTGTTAATGTTGTAGGTACGCAGACAAAGCTGCCCAAAGATGACACACCATGACACTCCCCTCCTCACCCCTCCAAATCCTCTCCTTGGCTTGAAGAATAAAATATGCTTGAATCGCTCCAAAATGTATACAACTTTCAGCAGATAGAGTTGTTCCTTTGTCATGGATGCAAGTGAACTCCAGGCACAACCCACCCATCATCCATCTTGAATATCCCCATGAAACAGCAGAGCCCTCACGTGTGCCATCCTCGTGCGCTGCACCCGGAACGAAGTGGCCATTAACAATGCCATCAAGATTCGGAGCCCCCAATGTTAGAGAGCAGAGAGCTGTCTGGCTGTTTGCAATGGACTTCCCCTACTCCCCACCAACTGCTGTGGATTCACACGAAATTTAAGGCCATGATGCTTCCTCGTTGATGGTGAAAAATGGCACAGCAAACTTGTGACTCTAAAATTCAGAAAGATTTATGATCACCTGCAGAAGGTTAATTAATTTATTGGAGGGGGGCAATGGTGGCACATGTGCGAGGAGGCTTGAGAAAAGGAGGGAGCTTTGTGGGCGAACCCCCACACATCTGTCCCTGCCCTTCACAACGTGCCTTGCCATGTGCTTTTTATATTACTTCTCCAGGGAATCCTATGCTCCACCAATATCTACTCTACTCTACTCTGCCACTGTCCTTCCTTCCTCGCTCCAATTATATTATTTGTCAGCTTGTTCTCACATTGCGCCAGCCAGCTTTAATGCGTTCCTCTCTGGTCTAATTTGCCACGATTAAACACATTGGAATATCTATCTGAACAAAAAAGATCAAGTAATGCATCGCACATGTATATACTACGTGAGCTCAGATTCTTAAACTCAGGTGTGTGTTAATATTTGATTAAAAGAAAGACTTGCAACAGTTATTTGATAATGAATCATTGGTGGCTGTAGATGCAGGATACTTCAAGGAACTGAGCAGTCTACTGATGTGATATGTTCCTCAAGAAATCAAAACTTGCTTGACTGTTGGAATTCAAAGCAGAATGGCGATCA
The DNA here is from genome assembly GCF_044706935.1 of Curcuma longa. Lineage (NCBI taxonomy): Eukaryota > Viridiplantae > Streptophyta > Magnoliopsida > Zingiberales > Zingiberaceae > Curcuma > Curcuma longa. The sequence continues at coordinate 6,632,824 of NC_133876.1, read as the reverse complement.
TATAATACAGGGTACGATTTGAGCCTAATATTCTTTGCAATTTCTACTTTCCTCGAGATGGGAAGAAAAAGACTAAAAAGGAAGGTGTGATTTTTATTGCTTCGTGGGCCATTGTCATGTTCCTGCAGGCGCTTTAGCCAAAGTCTTTCATTCTCATGTGAAAACAATAAAAACTCTCGTCGATTAGCCCAACCATCTTCTTGGCCATTAAGTCCTCCAAGTCTCGCAAGACTACTTCAGCTTCTTGGCCATTAACCATTTCACATATGTCTCCCCAAAGGGTGCATCTGATATCGTATACAAAGTTGGAGTCCCTGCAACGTCCGCAGCAAGATTCTGCTGCTCTCCTCTTTTCCAGACGATGGACACATCTACCAAATATTATGATGATCAAATATATGCAAGATATTGGGTCAATAAACTCTACAAGATTTCATGTTCCGGGACCATTCTGACAAACTCATGTGTTCTATTGAGACTCCACGGATGATCTCTACTGAGATTGAGGTTCCAAGATACCACTTCTTCTTCTTCTTCTTATTCAATAACCTGTACCATCCCAAATTAGTAATTTTAGCACAATGAAAGATAAATTACACTACTTTTTAGTCTACATGACAAGCTTTCAGCAGTAAGCTTCTCTTCCCGTATCCATGCACCTATTTATACCTGCTCTCCTCCTCAGAAGCATCCATAGGACCGCTCCATAATCTCTCTCCTAAACCTTTTTTACTCCCTGCTATATATTTCTGCTGTGAGTCATAGCGTTGTCCTCGCATCGAGAAAAGGGGCTGAGGCCTGAAGCCTTCTTCCGGTGCCCAAAGCTGGGCTCTCTCCAATTTCTTTCTGCCCTCCAGCAGCATGTCTGGCTTATACGGCCATGGCTTCTCCCCTGCCAGAGTTGTCTCCCCACAGATTAGAAGCACGACGGACGTCGATAGGTATAGCAGCGGATTTCTCCCATTTCTTGTCCAAATATTTGGGTTTTGTGATGATTCACACTGTTGTTATCGCTGTAACAGTCACTACCTAGCGGAGCTGGTAGCAGAACATCAAAAGCTGGGACCTTTCATGCAGGTTCTTCCTATATGTAGCCGCTTACTGAATCAAGGTTAGGAGTTTTTTAGGGTTCATAAGGTTTTCAGTTTCGACCATCAACTCGTGTCGTGTCTGTTCATCTTCCCTATTATACAAGAATTTCAGGACAGGACCTCTCTTCAGTTGATGCACACTTCTTGTTGGAGTACTTCCCTGATTGAATTGGGAGTTGATGCTTCTTTAATCTTGTTTGGTTGTTACATTAAATGGTGATTATCCTTATATCCGTTGGCATTGATCTATCAAGATGTGAAGTATCATAGAGCATAGAAATATCTGTTCCTTTAATGAAATTTGAGGTTTATTAGAAGCGTCTAGCTCCTTTAAATATCAGATTGATTTGCTAGTTATTCGTGCGTGTGATTTGCTCCCCCTCCCCCTTTTCTGTCTTTTGTATGATTAGGTTCTTGCTAGTCCGATGAAGAACATATGTCTTCCTCTTTAGGTTCTTTTTATGATTTATAGCTTATACATATGTATTCACAATTTTGTATGAACTATTACTGTCTTCAATTTTCCAATCACTACACTAGTCATCTATGCATTTCATGTTGCTTTGGTATTGGATTGTATAATTTGCTGGGAGAATTTTTTATGAATACCATTTCTTGTTGTCAATTATGGATTTTTTTTCTGTTGGCGATAGGTAATTGTCTATCATTTATATTATGATAATTCTTTTTACTAACGAGTACCTACACTTGGTAGAGATCATCATGTAAGGTGATCTATTATTTTTTTCTTTTCAAGTATGAGTGAGCCATGTATGTTGGATGTTCTTTGTCTCACATAGTGTTCCAACAATAATTTGCTTGCAGAGATAATGCGAGTCTCAGGGATGCTTCACATTCAAGGTTTTGATGACAATAACCAGTTGCGACATAGAAGTCCCAGTCCCATGGCTATTTCTACCCTTATTTCTAATGCCAGGGGGCCTGGTTATGGTGGCTGGGTTGGATCTCCGCAGGAGGTAGCAATGTGTGAATTATCTTACTCTATTTAGAATAAACAATGATTTTTCTTTATGCAATAATGTGTTGGATCTTGAGTAGGTAATCTATCTCTCTTGTTCGATTATTTGAAACTGTGTTCTAATTTAACAATTTGTTGAAAGATTTGATTGAACAGAATTAGTTCACTTGAATGCATCTAGAGAACACTTGGTACATCAGCATAATTAGGAAACAGTATCAGATGTTTGAGTTGGTAAAAGCCATCTGCAGTTCAAAATTTCTAACACGAAAGAAAACTATTGATCAACCATCAGGATGGACAAACTCTATCAACATCTAGGTCTGAAGTTGTCTGACCAGAAGATGATCTAGCCTGTTTTCTCAGGCCTAATATCCTGCATTTCCAAGTCAGCAACTAATCTGCCATGAGTACAACTGTGTAGAGAGAGATTTCTAGTTGTCGATGAAGATGATACAACATCCAAGGAGCTAAAGAAAATGCCACTAAGCTTGAGCAAAGGCCATGATAATTCTCAGAGTTTTACCTGAACCTTTAAAACACCAAACCAACCATCTCGCAGCAGAAAAATGTCTATCCCGGTATCAAACAGAGAAAATGCAGTGAACATTTTTTCAATCCTGGCTGAGTAACACTGAAAGAAGAAATGATTGATTGCAAGTCTTTTCAGCAGACCAAGTATTAGCCATAGGGTATAAACTGCAGGTATTAAGTTTGTTAAAGTAGAGTAGACCAACCAAAGCAAGGGTGCCCATGCATCCAAATAGTCATGGTGCAAAAGAAACTCCTAAGCCAAGCCAAGAGAATCCGCCATTTGGGGACCATATCTAAGTGACAGGAGTTGCCCACCAAGTGGGATAGAGCAGGCAGCCAACTGAAATTCCAACAAAAGAAAATTGAGGAACAGGCCTGATAAAGTACAGTATCTAGTACCGGTAAAATCTAATTGACTGATGGGAATGCCTTACTCTCTACAGCATACAAACATATCCAAAGTGACACATGCTGCACAATGACAATGCCAGAATCGTGAAGTACAGGATCTGGTTACTGAAATGGAAGAACTGTCTGCACAAAAATCTTAAATTACTGCATAGACTAGATATGTCTCTAAGGGAAATACCAGATTTAGTCAGGGGTTGTCAATTCCTACTGCTTAGAAGAGAAATATCCCCTATCCATAATTGGCTGCCACAGAGACCTAGGTCTTGAAACATTGACCCACTAGCAAAGGTAAACCTTGTTAAGCATTGGATACAATGAATTCTAAGATTTAGGATGCCACTTTGAAAGTTGTTGCCAAGGTCAAACATTGAGCCACTAGCAAAGGAAAACCTAGTTAAGCATTTGATACAATGAATGCCAAGATCGAGTGCTTTGAAAGATGTTCCCAAGGTCTCTCATAGAGATTGTAATATATAGGTTGTTGACATATAATGTCCTAGGCTGCTAGATTTCTAACCAAACACAAATCTCAGACCCATGATGCCGAAGGAACTGATTGGTATGATTTGAACCCTTGGCCTCCTGCTCTAATACTAGGTTGATATTAATTAGCTAACCACTTATCTGAATTAATTCGCTAACCACTAATCACCATGGGGCTAAACACTGCTCTCTTTGAAAAGAAGACCCATCCAATAATCTCTAATTTAACATCTTTGCAAATAATTATTGTTGGTTTTGTAGTCTATATTAGCGTGTTGTTAAAAAGGGTGGAAACTTTGGCATTTGTCCAATAAATAAATGAACTAGGTTGAGTCAAGACAACCAATTAATTGTTTATGTATGCTAATCATTAATTGAGTAATTATTAATTTCTTAGTATATCTACATCAAATTGCTAGATGTGGAACATCTTTTAAGAAAAGATTTACACTAATTCAGTATTTCCTTCCTTTTTTTCCTATTTGAATGCATTTTTCCTTTTTGATAATGTCCTTGGTGTTTGACTCTATTTGTTGGCGTGGAAACTTTAGCAAATCAGGAATTAACATTTTTGGTGTTGGTTATTACATAAAAGCTTCTATTTTTGAAATTTTGCTTACTAGATTATTAAGTAGTGGAGGATGTGAAGACATTGAAAATTTTGAACAGGAGTCCTTGGAAAACAGGTCTGATTAACTAAGCAATATAGTTAGCAATTGGATTCATTCATATGGAAATACAATGGCTATTTAATATATTACTTCATTTCTTCAACGATAATTGTCTTGATATTTTCTAAATTCCCATGAGTGTTCCAAGTTAAGAAAACTTAGCTGTGTCTTTAAATCATATTAAGAATCCTCATTAAATTACAGAGAATGAGCTTACAACTGTGAATTATTACTGAGTTATGGTCAGGTAAGGTGAAATGCTCCCTTTTTGCAAGAAATAGAGGAAACCTTGATATATTTGTTTTAAACTTTCTAGGTGTTTTGGTTGCTAACTCTCATAGTGATTTAAATTGAATATTTTCTTCCTACCTAGCATTGAGAATTGCAATTAATCCTTGATAAGAGAATAGGTTTTCCTCAAGAAGTTGCCATGGATTGGCGAGTACCAGCTACATCTCCAAGTTCCTCCACCTTAAAGAAAATTTTGCGCTTAGAAATTCCAGTCGATGCCTATCCTAGTGTATGTCTTCTACCCTATACATCTTTTGTTCTGTTCTTTGAACTGTGGCTCACCCTTTTAGATGGCATTTAGTTCAATTTTGTTGGGCGTCTTATCGGGCCGAGGGGTAATTCCCTGAAAAGAATTGAAGCGTCAACAGGATGCCGTATTTATATAAGAGGAAAGGGTTCGATAAAAGATCCTGTTCAGGTAACAAAAAGTTTGATAACTTCTTAGATAACATTATCTAACGTTTCCGCCTTTCTGGAATTATAAGATAAAAAGAATGCAATATGAAGCATGCTATGAAATATTAGTTTCATCTTGTCGTTTTAAAATCTAATTTGTCTGTGAACCAATGGTCATCGCAATACAACCCTACTTATCCTTGAGCTAATGTTTTTTCGAAGGAGAATAAATTGAGGGGAAGATCAGGTTATGAACACTTGAATGATCCATTGCATATCTTGATTGAGGCTGAGTTGCCTGCGAATGTCATTGATACAAGATTGAGAGATGCACAGGAAATTATAGAAGAGTTACTAAAACCAGTTGTGAGTATTTCTCAGTAACTTGAGCATTCCTTATCTATCCACAGATGAGCATATAAACGAGACTCATTGAACCGTATATAACTATTATCACAGGACGAGTCACAGGATTTCTACAAGAGACAGCAGCTCCGAGAATTAGCAATGCTAAATTCTAGTCTAAGAGAGGTCAGCCCTCATCCAAATGGCAGTGTTTCTCCATTCAACAACGGGATGAAACGAGCGAAAATGGGACAGTAGAATTATATGAAGTTTCCCAGGGGTTATTTTCATCAAACGCTAGCTCTGTTGGTATCTGATCAAATCCCTTCTAAAGATAAGCTTCTGAAATGGAGTTGGACTGAGACCTGCTAGCCACAGTTCTCTTTCAAAAGAGAAAAGGTTTTACCGAAGCACTTCTAGTGTTGATGTCCATGTTCAGTAAAGCTGAGCTAAATGTGCTGTAAACCAGGAATATTCATTTTATTCATTTTCGCTTGTCGACTTTGATCGACTGATAGTGTGCCTCTTGACTGATGAACGAATGAACAATGCTCTGAGATTGAATGCTTTCTTGTTTTAGTGTCAGAGAAGGTACACATCTGTTTGTTCCCTCTTTCTAGTGTTTGATGAACGGTGGAATTTGTTTAGCAAAGACGCAGACTGCAAGATGAGTTATGGAGATGAATTTTCTGCTTCCAATTTATATTTATATATATATATATATATAATTCTTATAATTCTACAAATAGAAAGTTATTGATTATAGAAATACATTTGTTGCTTGATCCTATTCAACTTCATTACAAAAACGACGACGAACAAACAGAGCGGGACAATGAACGGTAGATGATTTGGTATCGCGAGGGTGATATAATCACAACCCTCAATCAAGAGACCATCCCAGGCGAACGCAAAGCATTCGAGAAACCCCTCGCTCGGGTCGAATGAAATTGATCAACGCGCACTCGAGCGCTCTCATGGCCAGCGGAGCTTGACCTTGCCGCCATCGCTTACGACAAGGGGGGAGGGGCGTCTCCATGGCCGCCTCAAATCCCTCCCATTCAAGCGCCTCCGCGCAGAGGAGGTCAAGCGAATCCAGATCTCAACCTCGTCTTGGGACAGTTCTTGTGGATGGCCAATCACAATCGGTGCGTCCGGAATCCATGAGCACTATCAATCGGGAGCTCCTCAAACCTTCTTGCGTCCGTCGCGGTTCATCGTCACTGCAATGCCATCGTCGATGTTTTGCACCCTGATGCCGATTCGGACGTTACCCACCTTAGCCAATTGAGAGGCCAGACGCCGCCTGCAATGTGAGTGGTAAAACCCTAAAACTTTCACTTCAGTGATTTGCTTGCAATGTTTGATATTTTCAGTATTCTTTCATCGTTGAAACTATCCCGTTCTGATTTAACTATTTAAGGATTAGGGTTTTGGAAAATTCAATCTCTCTTGCAAAAGAGACGCAGGCTACAAATCGATACAAAAGACCAAGCATTGAGATGGAGATTGTCCCTGGTTTCAACATGTATGATGAGGTGGGGTCTGTGATAATTTGATAGCGTTTTGTGGATATTCTTGTTACGGCCAGGAAGAATCATCAAAACTTTGATCATTTTGGGTAATTCATTGAACTATAATCCCATTAAAAGAAGGATCTTCAGTAACTGCTTTGCCCTGCTGAAATAAGTGCGATGATATGATACATTTTTTTGAACAGATACAAAGTTTGCCCATTTCATATTTGATTTAGAAGCAGCATCTTAATAATTGAGGTGATCCTAGCTCACTCAAGCGAGGGCATGTGGACATGTAACATGTGACAAGCATAGATGTCTTAGAAAAAGCATTCATTTCTAGCGGTAGTTTAGGATGGCATGCTGAAAATACATCTATTGGAAGGAAGTCTGAATTACAGAGCAAAAACTATGACAAGATCGTGGGGAAAAAAACTAGTGCATGCTCAAATCTAAAGTAATATTCGATGAAGCATAATTATTCTATATGTATCATGTATGCTAGGTGGTAGATTTTGGTAATACTTTGCTTGCCAAAATATATCATTATTTAGAGTGGGTTCAATTTCTTTTTGATAGTCAAATTTGTGGCTCTTCTCCATCTTGCTTGATCAAGTAGAAAGATTATATATTGGAAATTTGTATCTGACAGTTGAGCTTGGGTTAAAAAGGAAATATTCAGCAGTTTATCTCTAAGTATACTAGAGGTCCAAGATATTATTTGATGCAGCCAATTATCTCTCTTCTTCTGCTAGAGGTTTGTACATACTTTTCTTGATTGGTATGTAATTACATTCTTTAATTCTGTAAAGTATAAATACATTTAAGCGTATTCTATGTTTTGTGTTTCAAAGGAAGTTTGGTAAACTCATTTTCTACCTTATCACATTGTAACCATTATATGTAGGCGTTTTCTTCAACAATTAGCATCAGGAGGACAAGTTGAGTATTATGGTGATTGTTACTCTTCTTTGTTTGTACAGGATTGGTGGTCAGTTTTTGACATTAACAAATAGGAGATTCAGGAAACCATTGAGTTACCATTAAAATATCATGAGATGTACAAGCAAATTGGTATAGATCCACTAAAAGGTGTGCTTATCTATTGTCCACTGGGTACAAGCAAAACTATGATCTCCAAGGCTGGCTCATCATAAAATTGCTACTTATATATATATATATATATATATATATTCAGAAGCGTTTGGGTGACTGGTTTGAATGCAATCTAACAAAAAATATATATCCATTTTTACAATTTTTTTGTGTTAGTTTCTTGTGTGAATCAATTCAAGCCAAAAAATTATGGCTGGAAAAAAATAATTAGCAGATGGAATAATTTTTTCTTGATTTTGCTGGGATTTTTTGAAATGCAATGGTCATGTGAGTTATTAAATATTGAATTTTCTTCCTGTATTTCATGCTTCTCTATGCCATTCCTCGTTGTTAAAACGCTATAGATGTTTATGCAACTGAGAAAGTTAAGCAAGCTTAAGATTAGTTAATGATTGATGTCCTTGTGGCTTCTACTTAGTTTTGTCATATCACACATGATCTTCTTCTTTGAACTGTCACTTTGAGGCAATACCTTTGTATTCAACATCTGAGAGCATTGCTCGTTATGGCTCTCGAATCAGGTACAATAAACATCAACCATGAAATGTCAACTGACTCTACTTTGCTACTCCAAATTATCCTGCATACTTTTCTATTTTGTGAGAGCATTGCTTGTTATGGCTCATGTATTTTCCTAGTTGTTTTAACTGTCTAAGCACGTGTTAATAAACTTCCCTGGAACCATACAAGGTGTCTGCTTTCTTTCATAGGCACGAAGAATCATAAAGATGCATTTCAATCCCTCTAAGCTATCTGCAAAAGTTTCACGATGGAACTCCAAGTGGGCCCTAGAATAACTTCTGATAGAAAGTCATTTACACCGTTCTGTCGGAGAACGCAGCCACGTCGAGACGTGTTGCAGCGACTCACTCATCATGATCTCTAAAGAGGATTCAAAGTCGACTTTTGCCAACAACCGTGTTCGGTGAATTTATGTTGGTATTACTGCGAAGCTAATAACCTGGTGTAACAGAAATATCAATGAGTTGCTTAGTAATTAGAAGCAAGTTCTTGTTTCGGTCTGCCGCTGGTCTGATTCTGGACTGGACCACTAGACCACTAGCCAGCACTGCAGCAATTGAGTTGGCTACCTGTCCCAGGACGCAAGTAGGTGAATATCAACTACTCAACCCACCATAATAATCAGTCGTGGCCGTGGGTGGACTTACTAGTGCTGGCAGTGGTGTCAATGACCCACATGCCATGCCCATCTTCACATCGGATATCCTACTTGACATGAGCCCAGACCCGAGTGACCCATAGCTATACCAGCCTAAGTCTGGGCCAGTGGACTGCAACTCTAGCACCCTCATCTGGCCGCTTATTCACCGGACCAGAATGGCAGTTTTGAAGATTATCTTTGTTGCCCACGTTAAACGTACAAAATGTTGTTATAGCTGGTTCTGTGTGTCTGTATTAGAGTCAGTGTGAGTGAGAATGTTGTTAACGTTATTGGGATTCAGGTAAGGTCACGTTACTGTCTCCGGTTATATAGCGTCGCTGTGAAAAACGCATCCAAAGGTTCATGCCTCTTCATTACCCTGCCTGCCTGCTACGTCAAACAGAATACAAGGGGATAAGGTTTACGGGAAGTTATTGCTTGGATGGGCCACGCTATTATCATTGACCATAAGTCATCCCTTTTGAGATCTTAGGTGGTTAAATGGAAAACATATTATTTCGAGGGCCTCATCTAAAATATAAAACATATTAAAATTTCTTGTCATTTACTAGTAATAAGTCGCAGTAACAGAATTGGATGTATAGTTCACATTTATTTTTAAAAAATGTTTGAATTAACTAAATTTTCTTTTTTCGTGTCGAGATAATAAATTATACTTGAAGGGTTCTTTTGGAAGTTTTTCCTTCATGCTATTGTGGCTGCACGCCAGCATCCAGTCGGCATTGGCTCCCCGGCCCTTTTGTTGCGGAAGAAAGAGGGTGCAGTTGGCCGAGAACAGCACCGACGGGAGAGCTTCAATGGAGCTTGATGTGGTTACGGTGTGCGATCTCGGAATATGGGAAGGGGAGGAACTCTGATTCCCTCTCGGTGTTTCGAGGGGGCTGTAAAGGCGTGGTCTTGAAGCAATGCCCTTGGTTTCCTCCCGTGATCTCTCGGTTTTCTCACACCCAGCTTCGCTTTCAACTGCTTCGTTTCTTAGTCGAATGCCGTGAGTTCGCCGGCGGTTGATTTTGGTCTGTTGGATGTAACGGAAGTTTTCAAAATTTGAGGACGAATTCGTTGTAGAACGCCTTCCAGTTCCAGACGGATTTTAGATTCGAGTGGAGAAGTTTAATGCTTGGGTTTGATTACAGATCTGTCCCTCCGGAGCTCCGAGTTCTTACACTGTGGTGAGTAATATCCAAGCCAGTACTTGTCGTTGACTATTTTTCACTTTACTAAAATCGACTTATCTTTGTCTTCTGCGGAAGAACTTCTTGCGGATTTTCTCTGCATGGATGACGATTGTTTAGAAAACACAATTAATGAGAATAATGAGACCTTATTGTACTCGATGAAGTTGAATCGGGTAAGATTTGAGATTATAGATTAATATTTTAAGTTGCTCTGTGGGTTCTTAATTAAATACCCACTACTGGTATTCTTGTCACTGTGTAATAATTTGTTTAGTGCTTTAATTGGTGGGTCTAGTGTGAGCCAGGCTGGGCATGTAATGCCAACCATTAATTACTAGAGTTCTGGCTTCCTTCTCCACAGCTCCATGCTTTTCTCTTCGGTCGGTGAAGAGGTTAGCAGAGAAGAGAAAAGAGGAATGTGCTTCTGCGTTGCTTCGATAAGGGTATTAAAAGTACGGAGCTTTTTTTTTTTCTTTTGATCAGTATCTCTTTTTTCTAATGTCCATTTCAGTGTACTTGATTTTCGTATTTCCTGTGAACATTGAGTTGGCTTCCTCTGGGGATTTCGTTGTTCCTCTTGTTCTCATGACCGCTAAATCAAATATTGACTCTGAAGGTGTTTTTTTTTCCATCCTTATTCAGAAGTGATGGAGCTGTGTAGCTGGTTGTATCATGGTCTAATTCTGGAAATGATTGTGGCATCTTAGCAGTCAATGCAGAAAATTTTGAAAAAGAGATGAACATTAATTTGTAGTTGAGAGATGGCTGACAGTTGCTGTAGTCCCCTTCTGAACAGTGACTGGAATTTAACTGGTTGTCGTCATCGTTAAACTCCTTGTAGAAATAACAAATGCTTTCCAGAAAATAGATACAATTTATGCAAGTAATATCACGTTGAATATCATAGAGATCCTAAGTCGTGTGCACATTGACTTGCTAGTCATATATTAGTCTTTTCAGTGCAATTGCCGTCAAGCAGGGTCTGTTACTTCTAACATTTGGTCAGAAATCTTGTTCTGTTCCTTCTACTTTTCCTTTGAATAATGTTTGGTGAAATAAGAAATTCGTAAACATCTTTAATTTTATTCTACTTATTTCAAGTGTATGGTTCTCATATCTTTTTTCCCCCTCCAATGCAGAAGGACAGAAGAACTCCATAAACTTGACTGCTCAGTTTACTTGTGGGAAGTTATGTTTTCCCTTTCCCTAACCTAGTATTTTTCTAATGGACCGATTTGTGATTTTTATATCAATTCCTTTATCTTTTCTTGTACTTTCCCTTCCATTTGCCGTTGCTGATTTAAGGTCTGATGAGCAAGCACTTTTAGACTTTGCTAATTCTGTCCCTCATGGCCGTAATCTAAACTGGACTTCTCAAAATCCAATTTGTTCCTCATGGGTCGGAGTAAGATGCACACCTGATAATACTCGTGTGCGTAGTCTCCGGCTGCCAGCCGTTGGGCTTTTAGGCACAATCCCCCCTAATACTCTTAGTAGACTTGATGCCCTTGAAGTCTTAAGTCTTCGTTCTAACCGCCTTATCGTACATCTTCCTCCTGATGTTCCATCCATTCCTTCTTTGCATTCTTTGTTCCTTCAGCATAACAATTTATCTGGAATTATACCATCTTCACTATCTTCCAACCTAACATTTCTCGATCTTTCCTACAATTCGTTTGCAGGAGAAATTCCACCCACTATCCAGAACCTTAATTATCTTAGTGCATTGCTTCTTGAGAATAACTCACTGTCTGGATCCATCCCGAATCTTCAACTTCCCAGGCTTAGGCATCTGAATCTGAGTAATAACAACCTTAGTGGCCCCATACCGCTATCCCTCCAAAGGTTCTCACCTGAGTCTTTTCTGGGTAATCCTTTCCTATGTGGATCTCCTTTAGCAACCTGCTCTGGAGCATCTCCCCCAGTATCCCCTGCAAGATCAAAAAGAAGCTTTTGGCAAAAACTGAGCACAGCTGCCATTATTGGAATTGCTGCTGGTGGAGCAATACTTCTGCTTCTACTCGTCATTGTAGTCTTCTTGTGCTTCTTCAGGAGGAAACATGGGGAAGGTGATGGAGAATCAAAAGGAAAGGGACCTCTTGGTGCAAGGAGTGAAAAACCTGAGGAGTACAGCAGCAGTGCCCAAGAGGCAGAGAAGAATAAGTTGAGTTTCTTTGAGGGATGTGCATACAATTTTGACTTGGAAGATCTATTAAGAGCTTCTGCAGAAGTTCTTGGCAAAGGAAATCATGGGACCACATATAAAGCTGTTCTAGAAGATGGTACAACTGTTGTTGTGAAGAGGTTGAAGGAAGTAATCATTGGAAAGAGAGAGTTTGAGCAACAAATGGAATTGATTGGAAGGGTCAAGCCTCACCCTAATGTAGTTCCACTTCGAGCTTATTATTACTCCAAAGATGAGAAGCTTCTCATTTATGATTATGTTCCTTCTGGCAACTTCTCCTCCCTGTTACATGGTATGTTTGCTCAAATTTCTGTCTCTGAACTGGTAGTTCCTGTTGATTCAATAAAGCCACTGGACTCATTGTATTTGAGAATAATGCTATTCCAAATGTGTGTAACTAGTGGAATAAGCAATGACTTTTGTCTTGGATGAAAGTATTCAAAATTTTATTTTGTTTTCCAAGTCTTCATTTAGAGAATTTAATTTCCCATGAGGTAAAGCTGCTAGTTAATATATTCCTTTATCAACTCTGATTAAGCTAATTGGTCTTACACTATTTAGTACTAGTAAATTTAGCATCAGTTGATTTACAGGCAGTGTTTCCTGTTATTTGAATTTGAGTTATGGCATAGGGTGAACAGGTAATTTGTCTATAGTATATCAACCAGAGTAGTTTCAATGCACGTAGATGATAAATAAGGAAAATGAGAAAAACTAGTTTAAGATCATATGACAATGTACAAAGACAACTAATAGATGTATAGTTAAATGTTGTCAGTTGTGTTGTAGAGAGATATAGAAGACTATTTAATCTACATTACATTGAAGGTGAGCTTTACGTAGAATTTAGTGACTGAATAAGATTCATATCACCAATGGTATATGATTATAGAGTTGAGACTCCTTTATTAACATTCTTACATGCAAAAATAATTGGGTTTAATGTCCTGTGGGCCACATCTTTGATTTACGATACAACATTCAAAATTGAAGTTCGACTGATCTATAGTTTTATTGTCATCGTGTAGTATAACCAATTCAAAGAAACAAACCTGAAATTTTGTAAAATGTAATAAAACTACAAGTCAACCCCTACTTGGGACGACAGTGTGGTCATGAATTTTGTAGTATCTTTTATTTAACTTTGTATAAGGATATATCGAGGTCGTTTGATCCTTTTGATTTGTTAAGTATATATTTTTTTAGAGGAACTTCTAATCTTTTGTTTTATTGGCAGGAAGTAAGGGTAATGGAAAGACTCCGTTAGACTGGGACTCCAGAGTAAAGATTTCTCTTGGAGCTGCTCGTGGCATAGCACATATTCACGCCGAAGGTGGTGCAAAATTTATCCATGGAGACATCAAATCCAATAACATACTACTGACTCAGCAACTTGATGCCTGTGTATCGGATTATGGCCTCGCTCCATTCATGAACACTTCAGCAACCCCATCCAGAGTTGTTGTGGGCTACCGTGCACCCGAAGTCATTGAAACCAAAAGGTACTCTCAGAAATCTGATGTCTACAGCTTTGGTGTGTTGTTACTGGAGATGCTCACTGGAAAAGCTCCACTTCAATCTCCTGGTCGTGACGATGTTGTTGATCTACCGAGATGGGTGCAATCCGTGGTCCGAGAAGAGTGGACTGCTGAAGTATTTGATACGGATTTGATTAAGCATCAGAATGTGGAGGATGAGATGGTTCAAATGCTCCAAATTGCCATGGCATGTGCTTCAAAAGTTCCAGATCAGCGACCGAAAATGGACGAAGTGATTAGAATGATCGAGGCCATTCGAAACTCTGACTCAGAGAACCGACCATCCTCCGAGAAGTCAAAAGATGACAACAATGTCCAAACACCACAACCAGAGACAGAAACGGAGACAGAGATCATCACAAGTTAACTCATTTAGACCTCCTGGTTAGGTATTTAGTTCTGTTAGTTCTTTGTTCTTCTAATTCGATATTGATGTGTGGAGTTTATTGTGGAGGATGTTTAGGCATAACCATCTAGTTATGCTCAAGAAGTGGAATTAATTGTGGTTCACGATGTCATTGTTTTTTAGCTATTCTATTTATCAATCCCAAGCTATGAAATGTAAACATGATGTTGATTTTATGTGCATTGCCGTTCCAAGGCAAATTCATTTGACAAAAGAACATAATCTTTGGAACAGAAATAGTTCTTCTTACATGGAACTGACGGTATAGTATAGGATTATTGAGATGGTAGATTTTATTTTTTTTGCTGAAGTGGAACAGTGGAGGTTTTCAATTGGGGTGGTCTTTTACGGTGAGTTTGATTAATCCCTATTGCAGGATTTAGTTCATGAAATAAAATAGATGCAGGATAATTATTTTCATATTTAATTAAAAAAATATGAGAAGAAACTAATTTTTATAATAATAAAATAGTTAGCTGTTCAAACTGATGCGATTTGTACCTCGTCTACCGAATATATTTAAAATTTAAATACAATTCACGATCAATATATATTTAAAATTTTCTAGCGAATGAAATAAGATTAAAAAAATAATAATAATGATTCTTAGACTAAAAAATAACTATTATAATTGCAATTCCATAAAAGTTTAATATTTTAAATTTATTTTCTCCAATCATGAAACAGAATTTTTTATTATTGGGCAGCCAAATGCGTCGGACACAATCAAGACAATGACATGTGGAAAGTGAAATGCATTATCGACGTTGACTAATGTTAGGGAAATAAAGAAAGAATATTAGGTTTAATCATTAATTAATATTCCTGTTTATTAAAAAATCATTTACTATAAACATTGGTAGAAACGAACAGAAAGAAGAGAACCTCTTTCAACCCAATTACCCTCTTCCTGAATCCTTAGTGCTTTCCTGGGAAGGAGGAGATCAGATCCGGCCCTTCTCACCGCTCCTCTCGTTGGATTCCGGCTTCTTCCTGCCATTTGGTCGCTCATGCGGGTGTTTCTTGCCTATTTGCGTCCGCCTTTCTTAATCATCACATCAAAAGGTTTCCCCTTTTTTGATTTCTTTACTCCGTTTGTATTCGACCAAAAGATCAATTTTTGTTTCCTAATTGTGGGATTTTCTCTGGGTTGGTGAATTCGAGCAACGTTTGATCGATATCAAGTTTGGGCGGCGGATTGAGTGGGAGAAGATGGTAAATCGGTTGCTTGCATTTGCACAAGAATTGGTGCGATTTCGGGGTGGCTTTGGTTTCTCCTTCGCGACTCTTGTAGTGGAAGATCCGTGGTGGGAGAGGGACTGCTCGAGGGTCACGTTTCCGATTCGCTGAAAGCCCAAAACTGGAGCATTTCGGATCTTTCTCCCCGTCGACAGTGGAGGTAAGACAGTAAGTTCATCTTAGTAGACAAAAGCTATACGTTTGAAATGATTTAATTTGTATATTTTTTTTTCAGATATGCTGCAAATGCTGTTCTATCCATGTGTGTTTTCTGTTTCCTTTTGCGATTATAATCATATTTTGTTGTTGAAATTTCCTGTGTATTCGGTTGCTCCTCTGTAATCGAGTAACTGTTCTTGCGTAAACCTTTATCCTGAACCAGTGAATGGAGATCGAGTAATTGTTCTTGAATCAGTGAATTAAGATTCTTTTGTGAAGTTTGAAATGCGTAGAAACTCATGCACTGCTGTAAATTCAATTTGCTTCATGATTGAACTGGGCAAGATCCTGAAACCGTTAGTTTTGGTTCTTCTCCTAGCAATTTTACTCTGTTTGAATTCGTAAACTATATGAAAACTTTGAGTAGGAAATTAATAGGCTATTTATCTTTAGTCTTAGTAGCAATTCGCCCAGTAAATTAATTGGCTGTTTGTCTTTAGTCTTGAATCTTAAATCTGATGATACATGCCTTAACTAATTTGTGGTACAACGGCTCACTGCAAAAGAATGGATTACACAAAATACAGGACTGCTGCCTTGATGCTGAGAACAAAGAGGAACCTTCAACAACAATGGATGAAATGAGGATGACGACAAGAATAGCAGACTATACACAGACAGCAATCATCAGCAAGAATTCAACTTAAAGAAGGCGATTTAATTTAGACTGAAAGTGTTAGCTATTAAACTTTGAACAACAGTAATGATGAATCAGAACATTTCTGATCAAATTCTAAATTGAGTATGTTGTTTAATGAGAGTGGAAGGGTAGGATTTGATGGGATCATTGCTGAAGTTAAAATCACTTGGTGAGCTCATCATTTTGTTTATATGTTGTAAATGTCGATCTGTGAGGTTCATTGTCGAGCAAGGGAACTAAGAAGGAAACAGTTTGTTAATTGTTCTCTAAAATCAGAACAAGATGCTCAGGCGGCTTGTTTTTTTGGCATGTTTCATCATATGTATGTTTTATCTTGCATATTGTATTTTAACTGACCTTATATCGTGTAAATCTGATTGATATCATAGATCGGAACAGATGGATGATTACTGTCCATCATATTGTATGTTTTTGCTCTGAGTTCTGAAGGCATATCTTGTTTTGATTCTCTCTATGTACTCATCAAATTATTGTACTACTGCAGATATTATTAAGTAGCATAAACATAAAATGAGATCTTAACAGTGATTACTGCTGCTTACAGAAGCCCCATGAAACTACACTAGATCACAGTAGACTTTAACAGCAACACACTCGATTGAAGGAAAGCACTTCCACCCCTACTTTAATTTATTAAAACTCGATCATAAATATCTCCATGCTCACTTCGCTTCAGTTGATCCTGTCAAAAGGAACATGTATTAGATTTGTATTGTCCATATTTCTTTAAATCATAGATAGATTTCGCGAAATTAATCAAAACTTGCCGAGAGCAGTCGGCGGAGGGGTTGATGGGGTACGGCACGGCGACGTTGCACTTGCCCGGGATGCCGGAGATTAGTCCGGGCTGGATGCCCTGAACGCCGGCGGCCGTCCGCATGAGGCAGTTGCAAGTGGTCTGCCGGTCCTCCCTGCTCCTGGCTGCGGCGTTCAGCGACCGCACGCCGTTGCAGCAGCTGCTGGTGAGGGGCTGAATGCCCTGGACGTATCCCAGGCAGGGAAACAGGTACGACACTACCTGGCTGCAGCTGATCTGCGCCTCCACCGCCATGGCGCCCACGAGGATGGCGACGGCGATGAGAGCAACAACCGGACGACAAGCCATAGATGCAATTCCTGACGATGAACGTACTGCAAGGTGGTCGAGGCAATGACTCCGTATTTATAGGGACGTAGCTGGAGTTGATTCAGTAAAGGATTAACAGGAGGGTGGTTGGATGCAGTCCATTGCATTAGATACTTTGCCGGAAAGATTATAGGCCAGTGGAGATGCAGGGTACGTAAATTAATCAATGAATGGTTAAAGAAAGGCAGTGAAAGTTGGAACTTTGAAGCATTGCAGGGTAACATAAATTTGAAGCATCTACCGCAGTAGCTAGAGTTTAATGAATTGGAGGGCAGTGTTATTAATGGCGCACCGATTTAATGGTTTGGGGGAGGGCAGATCTGCAGGATCCTCATTTCACTTCTGGGCCATCGGAGTGAGCTGTGACCATTTCTGCATCAGGATTCAGGCCTTTGGACAAAGGTTGAATGGAAGAGAGGTAAATAGAGGAATACCCACTGTGAGAGCAAAATTATCTTTGGTATTGATCATGCTTCAAGACGTTTACATAGCGTTCGAGAGAAGGGTCCATGTTGCAGAAGTCAACAAGAAGATCAAAAGTCAAAACGAAGAAACTTGAAGTATGAGATCCAAACAAGCTACCGAATTATTTCCTCTCTTTGAGGATAAACAAATAAATTATAACTGTATGTATTCTTCATCTCTTCCATTCTCTGCTAGTTCTTGTCGTCGTCGATTCCCGGGTCCGGCCCGGAGGGTGGCGGCTTCCCCCGCGGAAGAAAGTTGAGCAGCAGCGGCTTGTAGTAATCCACCAGTAACTGCTTTTCCGGTATCGGCCGCGGTGGCGGAACCGCTGCTTCTCCCTCGCTCGGCAAAGCAATGTTTAAGCTCGGCTCGCCGGAGAGGATTCCGTCCAAAGGCTGAGAAGAAGTCAGATGTGGAGGGATGAGCAAGAGGAGGAGGAGGAACCCAAAAAGTGAGAATTGCGCCATGATTAGTTGATCAGGAGCAGAGGAAAACAGAGGAGGGCCGAGGGGGAGGAGTTTATAAGGAACAGGGGAAGAAATTGAATCAGAGCAGAGTTTGACTTTGACATATTCTTCACATGGCTTCTCGAATCTTACACGTCAAAAATCTTGTAGGACATGAAATCAACATCCATATTAATCTGGTGGAGCAGTTTCAAACTATGTAACCGATTTTCTTTTCAAAGAAAATTGCATGGCCTGATGCAGTGAAGTCAACAAACAGAGGTGTGGGAGGTGGTGGCAGTTGAATATATTTTAACAGAGTCAACGCATGCTGCACCGTGAACAAATGGATGGAGTGTTCCTGGCAAACGTTCATTTTCCACACTGTTTTAAGGCCGTTTGTCAATGCACATTAGGTAATATTTTACGACCTTTCAAATAGCAACAGCTTCGATATTACTGAAAATTCCTAAACTATTTCTGATTTCAAACCAGTGGTGTCGTCTTATTTGACTTCATGAAATGCAAAATGTCAGTACGATCTCAGGAGTTGGTCGAGGAGATCAGGAGCCGCTTTAATCGGTCACTATTTAGTGACTGAATTATAATTCTATCACTATTTAACGATCGATGTTATAAATCAGTCGTTAAAGTAGCAATCGAAAATAATTCGGTCGTTAAATCCATCGCTAATTAGGGTTATTTTTGTAGTGGTTTATAGCAAACAACCTATATAAGTTCCATTCTTGTCTCTTCATTTCTTCTCTTCGTCTCTTTATGCTCTCTTCTTCTCCTGTCTCTTCTCTTTGTTTCTGAGCCAACTCTAAATCGTCTTAGCTACTCAAAATGGTTAATATTCTAGCAGCTTGTTTGCCCCTCAGACCTCATCATTCAAGAAGAAATGAAGATAGAAACTTTTCTCCACCCGACCGTCATCAATCTCTATCAATTTATTATCGCCCACCAGCGATATCGAGAGGTATTATTTAATTTTTTCCCCTCATAATATTTAGCGACCGAATTAAAGTTCGGTCATTATTATTAGTGACTGAATCTGAATTTAGTCGCTAAATTTAGTGACCGAAACCAAATTCGATCGCTAATTTCGGTGGCTAAATTCAATTACTATGAATTTTTAATGATTTTTCAAATCGATCGTTAATCAGATTTAACGATCGATTAGCGATCAAAAATTCGATCGCTAATCGGTATAATTTTTGTAGTGAACCTGCATATATGACAACGTTATTGCCTCGCCCTCTCCTCGCTCACCACCATACACAACTAATACTCTCAACACATTTCTTTAGAAAAATACTCTATTTTTTTCCCTCTTTCCAGATGGAAAATCCTTCTCAGAACATGAAATGTGAATCAAATCCATATTTAAATTGAAACTGAGATACTCATGCAAGTTCTTTCCTGAATCAGATAAATTCATATCTGAAAGAGGCTCACAATAAGTTCCCTCTCCTCGCTCACTGCCGTACACAACTAATACGACAAAAACCTCGCTCTCCACTCACCTCACCGTCTTACACATCATATTTGCGCATCGCATGTACAGATATATCAACTATCCACCTACATGCATTATGAAATGCCTAAGAAGTAAGAATTAATAAAGCTGGTAACTACAATGTTAGATGTTAGTGAATCCTCACAAATAAATATGAGAAGTTAGGACCAAATTACAACAAAACAAAGCAAAAGAGTACCATCAAATTAATATAATTAACATCAAGAGGATATATAATTAGATTAAATTAGCAAGAAAAAAAAGTAAACAGCACTTGACAACGGATATGTAACTTGTATTGGGACATGACAAAAATTAATGAATAAGAGATTGCCACTGTAAAATCCACCCAGGCAACCTATGCAATTAATATACGTACAGATTAGCATGAACTTCTACTAACGCTGGCTTCTTATGCAATTAATATACAGATTCTCATGAACTTCTACTACTGTCGCCCAAAAAAACCAAATAACGGAGCGACCAAATCATACAAGGCAAGGTTCTGGTTGGTGTTGGACCCGCGACAGTGCGACACGTGCAAGGGAGTCGCGGTGGTGACTGGCACTACAAAAATAATCACGATTAGCGATCGAATTTTCGGTCGCTAATCGGTCGTTAAATCCGATTAACGATCGATTAGAGACCGATTAAAAAAATCACTAAAAAATTTATCGTAATCTGATTTAGCGATCGAATTTAAATTCGGTCACTACTTTTAGATACCGAATTTGAAATCGATCGCTAAATTTAGTGACTGAATTCCATTTCGATCGCTAATTTAGCGATCGAATTCCAATTCGGTCGTTAAAATTAGCGATCGAATTGGAATTCGATCGCTAATTTTGCCCCTTGAATTAAATTTTGATCATTAAATTAACGACCGAAGTAGTATTCGGTCGTTAATATAGCGATCGAATTAAAAATTCAGTCACTAACTTTAGCGATCGAAATCCAAATCGGTCGCTAAATTTAGCGATCGAATTCAAAGTTCGGTTGCTATTTTAGCGATCGAAATCCTATTCGATCTCTATTTTGCCGACCGAATCTAAGTTCGATTACTAAGATCCGCTAAATTTTTTCGTCCAGCTCCATTCTAAAATTAGTGACCCAATATAAATTCGGTCATTATTTTAGCGGCCGATTTATAATTTTCGTTGCTATTTTAGCGATCGATTTTCAATTTTGATCGCTAAATAGCGTAAATAGTGATCGAATTGTATTCGATCGCTAATTAGCGACCGAATATAATTCGGTCATAAATTAGCGATCAAAATTAAAAATCGGTCCGAATTGAAATCGATCGTTAAATCCGTCGTTATTTATGGTTATTTTTGTAATGTGGTCTATTGCCAGGTGGACGTAGCGTACCTTTGTCGCGGGTGCAACGCACGGGCGCACGGAGTGGCGTCCCGCCACAGGCGTGTCTGGGTGTGCGAAGTCTGTGAACAAGCGCCAGCCGTCATTACCCGCAAGGCCGATGCCGCCGCTCTCTGCAACGCATACGAATAAATAATTTAATTTAATTAAACCTGAATATATGGGTTATATATATATATATATATATATATATATATATATATATATATATATATTAATGAGATTAGTTTAAGGAGTCCAAATTCATCATAACGCAAGGATCATACATAATACTGAAATAAAACCAAACCAAATGAAAGGAGTAAATAAAACCAAGGACCATACATAGTACTGAAATAAACCAAACTAAATACAGAAGAAATAAACCAAGTAGTTTTCCTGACAAAAAGAACACTTAAATTAAGTATTTTTACTAAAAAAAGAACGATATAACAGTAAGAAGAGCAAACACGGCAATATCACAAACACCTATATATTCATTGTTGTACCCTACTTATAGGGTAGACGTAGATATACCTGCAAAATATATGAGAAACACCACAAAGAGGAGCCATGCTTTCTCAGTAACCCTAAATATATATAAAAATAATTTATAAATATATATTTTAATAATAATAATAATAATAATAATATTAAAAAAACTTACATGATCCTTGCCGGAGGCAGACCCTCCTGCTGAACATGAAGTGCAACTTGGCCCGCCTGCTGACCCACCGCTTGCAGGGCCGTCGTCGCCTGCTGAGTCGCCGCCTGCAGGGCCTCCACAGATTGCTGAGTCGCAGCCTACAGGGCCTCTACAGCCTACTGAATCGCCTGCAGCTCCTGCTGAGCCGCCGCCTGCTGAGTCGTCGCCTCTAGATTAGCCACTACCTGCGCATTCGTCTGAGTCACCGCTGTGGAGCGAGCCACCGCCTCCACAACATCCGGCGTCTGCACTGCTGCCTGCTTCTCATCCGCAACCACAGCATCCACACCTCTCGCTGACCCTTGCCAGGCGTAACTCCTCGTCTTTGTTCCTCCATTGAGATGTGTCCACCGGAAAAGAATTAGAGACGCCTATCCGCTATCGACAACAGACGCCGTCGCCTCCTCTATCGACAATAGATGTCGTCGCCTCCTCTTCGTACAGGAGGAGCAGGATCAACGGAGGGGAGGACTCTTCGCACAGGAGGAGCAAGAGCAACGAAGGGGAGCAGAAGAGAATAATATATATCCCCCCTATCCGCTAAAGACAACAGACGTCATCGCCTGTCGCCGAGCAGCATTCCGTTGCAGGAGCGGTTGCAGCAGGAGCAGCCTCAGGAGATTCCCTCCTCTTCGTATAAGAGCGGTTGCAGCAGGAGCATCACCGAAATAGAGCTTAGCGCATTTTTAGAAAAAAAATCATACATGTTTGCATCAACTTTGACAATCGTGATGATATAGATAACGGCTGCCTACAGGGCCTCCGCCTGCTAAGCCCCTGCATTCGCCGTCTGCAAGGCCGCCACCTGCTGATCCGCCGCGTGCAGGGCCTCCACATCCTGCTGAACCGCCGCCTGTAGGGCCACCACAGCAGCCGCATGCTGACCTCTCGTTGACCCTTCGCCTGCTGCTCTTGGTTTAAAGCAATTCTGAAAGCAAGGTAGTAGTGGAGCTCGTCGTCGTCGTTCCGCCATTGAAAGATGTGAGAGATTAACAGAGGACAGGAGCGACGGAGAAGAAAGAAGAATGAATAGAGGAGAGAAGCGACGGAGATGAATATATAGAGGAGAGGAGCGCCATTGAGAGGAGCGCCATTTAGAGACCAAATTCCGATTCGGTCGCTAAATTTGATCGCTAATTCTGGCAGCTTGTTTGCCCCTCAGACCTCGTAATTCAAGAAGAAATGAAGATAGAAACTCTTCTCCACCCGACCGTCACCAATCTCTATCAATTTATTATCACCCACCAGCGATATCCAGAGGTATTATTTATTTTTTTCCCTCATAATATTTAGCGACAAAATTAAAGTTCGGTCGCTATTATTAGTGATTGAATCTGAATTTAGTCGCTAAATTTAGTGATCGAATTATTAGCGCATTTAGTCTGTGGAGGCCCTGCAGGCGGCGACTCAGCAGGTGACGACGGCCATGCAGGTGGGCCAAGTTGCACTTCAGGTTCAGCAAGAGGGTCTGCCTCTGGCAAGGATCATGTAAGTTTTTTTAATATTATTATTATTTTTTTTAAAATATATATTTATAAATTATTTTTATATATATTTAGGGCTACTGAGAAAGCATGGCTCCTCTTCGCGGTGTTTCTCATATATTTCGCAGGTATAGCTACGTCTACTCTATTAGTAAGGTACAACAATGAATATATAGGTGTTTGTGATACTGCCGTGTTTGCTCTTCTTACTGTTATGTAGTTCTTTAATTTGAGAGGAAAATTAGCGATCGAATTCCAATTCGATCGCTAATTTTAACGTCCGAATTGGAATTTGGTCGCTAAATTAGCGATCAAAATGGAATTCGATCACTAAATTTAACGATCGATTTCAAATTCGGTATCTAAAAGTAGTGACCGAATTTCAATTCGATCGCTAATTAGCGATCGAATTTAAAATCGGATTTAACGATCGATTAGCGATCAAAAATTCGATCGCTAACCACCGAAAATTTGATCGCTAATCATATTAACGATCAATTTGAAAAATCATAAAAAATTGATAGTAATTGAATTTAGCGATCGAATTTGAATTCGGTCGGTAATTAGCGATTGAATTCAATTTCGGTAACTAAATTTAGCGACTAAATTCAAATTCAATCACTAATAATAGCGACCGAACTTTAATTCGGTCGCTAAATATTATGAGGGGAAAAAATTAAATAATACCTCTCGATATCACTTTTCCGTTGGACACATCTCAATGGAGGAACAAAGACGATGAACTACACCTGGCAAGGGGTCGGCGAGAGATGCGGATGAGCAACAGCCAGCAGTGCAGACGGCGGATGTTGTGGAGGCGGCGGCTCGCTCCACAGTGGCGGCTCAGGCGAATGCGCAGGTAGTGGCTAATTTGCAGGCGGCGACTCAGCAGGCGGCGGCGGCCCTGCAGGCGGCGGCGGCCCTACAGGCGGCGGCGGCCCTACAGGCGGCGGCGGCCCTACAGGCGGCGGCGGCCCTACAAGCGGCGGCTCAGTAGGAGTTGCAGGCGATTCAGCAGACTGTGGAGGCCCTGTAGGCGGCGAGTCAGCAGTTTGTGGAGGCCCTGCAGGCGGCGACTCAGCAGGCGACGATGGCCCTGCAAGCGGCGGGTCAGTAAGTGGGCCAAGTTGCACTTCAAGTTCAGCAGGAGGGTCTGCCTCCAGCAAGGATCATGTAAGTTTTTTTAATATTATTGTTATTATTATTTTTAAAATATATATTTATAAATTATTTTTATATATATTTAGGGCTACTGAGAAAGCATGGCTCCTCTTCGCGGTATTTCTCATATATTTCGCAGGTATAGGTGTTTGTATATAGATACTGCCGCGATTGCTCTTCTTACTGTTATTAAGTTATTTAATTTGAGAGGTAAAATTAGTCATCGAATTCCAATTCGATCACTAATTTTAACGTCCAAATTAGAATTTGGTCGCTAAATTAGCGATCAAAATGGAATTCGATCACTAAATTTAGCGATCGATCGCTAATTAGTGATCGAATTTAAAATCGATCGCTAAATCAGATTACGATAAATTTTTTAGTGATTTTTTTAATCGATCTCTAATCGATCGTTAATCGGATTTAACGATCGATTAACAACCGAAAATTCGATCGCTAACCACCGAAAATTCGATCACTAATCTGATTAACGATCAATTTAAAAAATCATAAAATATTCATAGTTATTGAATTTAGCGATCGAATTTGAATTCGGTCGCATCGAATTTGATTTCGGTCACTAAATTTAGCGACTAAATTCAAATTCAATCATTAATAATAGCAAATATTATGAGGGAAAAAAATTAAATAATACCTTTCGATATCACTTTTCCGTCGGACACATCTCAATGGAGGAACAAAGACGAGGAGCTACACCTGACGAGGGGTCAACGAGAGGGGCGGATGTTGTGGCTGCGGATGAGCAGCAGGTAGCAGTGTAGACGGCGGATGTTGTGGAGGCGGCAGCTCACTCCACAACGGTGGCTCAGGCGAATGCGCAGGTAGTGGCTAATCTGCAGGCGGCGGCTCAGTAGGAGCTGCAGGCGATTCAGCAGGCTGTGGAGGCCCTGTAAGCGGCGACTCAGTAGTCTGTGGAGGCCCTGCAGGCGGCGGGTCAGCAGGCGGGCCAAGTTGCACTTCAGGTTCAACAAGAGGGTCTGCCTCCGGCAAGGATCATGTAAGTTTTTTAAATATTATTGTTATTATTATTTTTAAAATATATATTTATAAATTATTTTTATATATATTTAGGGCTACTGAGAAAGCATGGCTCCTCTTCGTGGTGTTTCTCATTTATTTCACAAGTATAGCTACGTCTACCCTATTAGTAGGGTACAACAATGAATATATAGGTGTTTGTGATACTGCCACGTTTGCTCTTCTTACCAGTGGCGGATCCAGGGGGGACGAGGGGGGGCTTGAGCCCCCCTGACATACCCAAATACAAGGCGAGGCTGAGGGTCGTAGTTCAGAGGGAGGGAGGAAGACGTCCTCCCAGCACCGCTGAGGCTCGTAGTCGGACTTCGGAGGGAGGACTTCTCAGGCGGACGGTCGGCGGACGGACGGTTTCTGAGGGCGGACGGTCGGCGCTAGAAGGGGT
Organism: Curcuma longa; assembly: GCF_044706935.1. Taxonomy (NCBI): domain Eukaryota; kingdom Viridiplantae; phylum Streptophyta; class Magnoliopsida; order Zingiberales; family Zingiberaceae; genus Curcuma; species Curcuma longa. Next base: position 6,606,677 of record NC_133876.1, on the reverse strand, counting down.
TTCTGCAGCTTCTGAGGTTTTCTCGGGACTTCTCAGGCGGACGGTCGGCGCTAGAAGGGCTTCCAGCCAAGCAAGGTGGCTACGGCGGCAAGCGATGTGTGGCGACAGAGGAAGAAGAAGAAGAGAAGGGGAAGCGGCGTGGTGAACAGAGAGGAGAGGTGGGGTTTGGTTCGTGAGGGGAGGAGAGGAGGAAGGGTACGGCGGCGTGGCTCCTCCCGCGGCGGCCGGTGCCGGGCAGAGGGGGAAAATCGCCGGGTCGGCGACGAAGGAAGGAGGGAGAGGGGTGGCTCGAAGGGGATCGCGTGAGGAGCCAATTGAACAGGAAATACTAGTGAGCTATAGTAATAAACAGTAATAAGTCGGTTTAGTGCTAATCGGCGCCAATAAATTAGGTTTACTGGACTAAACTAATTTAAAAGTTAGGATTTATTATAACGATTGAATTAGTTACTGTAGCAAATCGAGTTAAATCTTGGTTCGCTTGGTTTACTAACCAAACGACATTCGATTTGACTCAAACCAATTTTGTTGGATTTGTCTTCGCAAGACGAATCTTTTTATCCATTTTATTTTATCAACATCTCTTCCAGTACGAACCAAACCAACTTGGTTCAATTTGGTTCAATCTTGGTTCGTTTGGTTCACTAACCAAACGATCTCCAATTTGGCCTAAACTAGTTTCGTTTGATTCGTCTTCGCGAGACGAATCTTTTCATCCTATTTATTTATCATAATCTTAACCTAATTCTAGGTCCAACCTAGTTAACCTAAATGGTTTTTCTAATTTAGATTTCAACCCTCCTAAACACTTAACCTAATAAATCGACAATAAAATACTACTTCTGAAAACTACAACTACGCGATAAATTCAACAGACACCACAAAAATGGACACACATGCAACGACAAATCCAACCTAAATTCACGAATGCAACGAAAAGTCAAAAGAAATGAACCTAGGCTCGGACTCGTGGGTTATGGGTCCACCACGCTTCCGCTGCGCCACTCTGATACCACTAAATTGGGATCAGATAGGCTACAATGCAACGAAAATCCGACAACTCTACATGGACCGTAATACTAAGTTCTGATACCATTTAATTGGTATCAGATAAATTCGAAAATACTTCAACCACAATAAAAGAACTAAAAGGACTTCGAGTTCAATGATAGGTAACTTCATCTGTACTCACTGATCATGATCAATTTAGAGAGAAGCTTGAAGTGTTATACTACTAAAGATTGAATTGCTGACCACTGTATATTTGATTTTTAGGTTTCAAGAGCTTGGTTTTGAGAAGGGGTGGGGTGACATAGCTAAACGTGTACTCGAAAGTTGTTTGTACGTAATTTGGTAGTAGTTCGAGTGTAAAAAAATAATTATTTATTGGTATGTACATAATTTTATATTTTTATTATTATCGTTATTAATTATATTTTTATTTTATATATATATTTATTATATATTAAAAAAATTGAGCCCTGGTTGAAAAATTATTCTGGATCCGCCACTGCTTCTTACTGTTATGCAGTTCTTTAATTTGAGAGGCAAAATTAGCGATCAAATTCAGAATTTGATCGCTAATTTTAACGTCCGAATTGGAATTTGGTCGCTAAATTAGCAATCAAAATGGAATTCGATCACTAAATTTAGCGATCGATTTCAAATTCAGTATCTAAAAGTAGTGATCGAATTTCAATTCGATCGCTAATTAGCAATCGAATTTAAAATCGATCGCTAAATCAGATTACGATGAATTTTTTAGTGATTTTTTTAATCGATCGTTAATTTGATTAACGACCGAAAATTTGATCGCTAATCTAATTAGCGACTGAAAATTCGATCGCTAACCACCAAAAATTCGATCGGTAACCACCGAAAATTCGATCGCTAATTAGTGATCGAAATTTTCGGTGGTTAGCGATCGAATTTTCAGTCGCTAATCGATCGTTAAATCCGATTAATGATCGATTAGAGACCGATTTAAAAAATCACTAAAAAATTCATCGTAATCTGATTTAGCGATCGATTTTAAATTCGATCGCTAATTAGCGATCAAATTGAAATTCGGTCACTACTTTTAGATACCGAATTTGAAATTGATCGCTAAATTTAGTGATCGAATTCCATTTTGATCTCTAATTTAGCGACCAAATTCCAATTCGGACGTTAAAATTAGCTATCGAATTGGAATTCGATCGCTTGGGTCAGCAGGTGGTTCATCCGCTTCATGCTCCGCCTCCGCCTCTGGCTCCGCTTCAGCTTCCGCCTCCTCCGACTCCGCTTCAGGTTCATCCGCTTACTCCCGCTCTGCCTTCGGCTCCGCTTCAGCCTCCGGCTCCGGCTCCGGCAATGTAAGTATTTTTAATATTAATATTATTTTTTTAAATATATGTTTATACATTTTTTTATATATATTCAGTACTAATCAGAGATCATGGCTTATCTTCATGGTGATTATCGTATTCCTCAGTGGTGCAACTGCGTCTTCTCTATCAGCAGCATACAATAATGCTTATATACATATTGGTGCTGATGTCGTGTTTGCTTTGCTTACTCTTTTACAGTTTATTTTTCCGTAAAAATATTTAGTTTAAATATTATTTTTGTTAACTGTTTCCAATGCTACAGGAAATGCCCCAACTCTCTTGTCTATTTCTATAGACTGAATATTAAGAGAGTTATTCAAATGAAAGTTTCAAAGCTACCATAGAGAATATTGTATCAACTGCCTAAACTTTGACATGAATTTTCTGCCCAATCATCTTAGTATTTTAATATATATGAAAAACAAATTTTGGTTGATGTTTATGTCAACCAATAAAAGATAGCAAAATTAGTTTGATTGGAATTTGCACCAAGAATCTTTTTTTTTTCCCCAAGAACAAGTGTCCATAACTAGGAATGTTCCAACTGATTAATCTTGTAACTAACTTCTGGTCCATAACTAGGAAATGTTCCAGCTATCTTAAGTCCACAAAAACAGCTCAAGATAGAATTCCATAGCATTTTGCAAGGAAAGTAAGATATTTAGTTTATGCAATGCCTTCATCGGTTATATCTGCAATTATCTAGCATCAAATAAAACAGTTATGGCATGATCAGACTCCAAATCTTTGTTTTTTCAAAAATTATATAACTTGAACTTAAACATGGACAGAAGCAAAGCAACCCATACAGCCTTTTGATTGATATACTACATGATGTCAAGTTGGCACAAGAGTACAAAAACTTGGAGTTCACTGCGAGAGTTGATCACTCACTGACTGGGCAACAAACGTAGAGAGATAGACCGGCAAACGTTAAAAGTTTACATATGTTGTAGCCAACTACAGGTGTGTCTTCTATACAGGATCATTGATGAGTTCATCTTTCTCAGCCTTGCATGCATGAATGACAGTGCAAATATCTGTATCCTCGAGGAACTTTTCACCATTGACTAGGATCAGAAGGCCATAGTGGAGGACCAGCTTTTCTTGCACTGTTTACAGAGGATAAGAAAAGAAACATCAGATCAGAAACACGCAGAAAATTTGATCCATTAGATGTTCGACAACAGATGCAAGAGCCATTTCTGCACGAAATTATCTAGAGCTTTCAGTAATTAAACATTATTGATTTCTATTAGAAAAATGCTCGAAAAGATTACCTGTTGAACATATTGCTCCACCTCGTTGCATTCCTTTAGAAGCATCTTAATTACCTCGAACTGTGAATTTCATTAAGTGGATATTGGTTGGGTCAGTATTTGCAAATAACTGTTGCTTATGTTTGATTAGTTTAACATACGACTGAAGTTGCAAGAACACCAAAACAAATCATGGAAAATGTTTTCATTGGAAAAAAAACAAATAGCTTGCAACTGGTGACAATGGGGAAAAAAAGTTTACTGCAGGGAAACCAAAGTTGTAATCTCAGAGCATGTTGCAGTAGGAGAAAAAAATGATGAGTCAAATCCAAATGTTGATGAAAAAATGTGTATTAGTAAAACTGATGCTGCATAAAAGTACTAAATGGTGAAAACAAACAAACGCAGTTCTATCTCGACGCAAAATAAGCATACATCATGACTTAATTTTCTAATAAGCATTTTTGCAAAATATCTTATCTCGACGCAATTTATAAAATCCGCTAACAGAGCCGTTCCCCTCAACCGCCCGAACGAAGGAGAGGAGGCGAACTTCGGCTTCTTTTTTATATTTTCTTGTCCGCCAGAGCCGTTCCTCTATATATTACCCATCGCTCTTCT
>NC_133876.1:6589091-6602392 GCF_044706935.1 Curcuma longa | reverse complement strand
TGGGATGAGCAGACAAGGGTAAATTTGAAAAAAAAAAAACTAGGATATTTTTAAGTTTTTGCAGCCGTACAATTTGAGAAACACGTGCGTGATACAATTTGAGATGCAGACGCATGCAGGCCAGCAAGAAACCATCGACAAGTCGCGGCATGCACTTAAACTTAAGGATGCGCCGCGCCAGCCGGTCTAATTCTTCTCCGCTCCACTCCCTCTCCCGTCTCTCTCTCGGAGTCGCGCGATCCGCACGACGAAGGAGAAGCGAAGGAGAAGCGAAGGAGAAGGGCGATGACGACGGAGGAGAAGAGGAGGAGGAGGAGGAGGAGCTCGGTTTCTTCGATGCCTTCGAGTTCCTACCGGTGCCCCACGAGGAACCTCCCACGGAGTCCCCTTCCCTTCCACCTGTTGAATCTATTTCCACACTCTCCTCACCGTCTCCTTCTGCTCCACCCTCCTCCGCCGCCGCACTGCCTCCGTATCGAACGATCAGACCGTGGACTCCCCTTCCGATCCGCGACGGAGCATCCTTCCCGCATTGGAAGATCAGGTAATCGATTTGGGTTCTTCCTCGGTTGCTCGGAGTCAGATTATTGTGCAAAAGGCGAATTCGCTTTCCCCCAGCGCCCCCGCCAGCCCGCCTCAGGACGAACACGGAGGAGGTGCTCCGGGTCAGATTATTGATCGAGGGGATGGGCGACTGGAAACCCTAAATCTTAACCGCGAAATAGGCCTTACAGAAGTCTTGCCCAGACCCCAAGCTCTTGTGGAAGCGCCCATACGCATGACTGAGGATTACGCCTTGCCCAGACCCCAAGCTCTTGTGCCCCTAACTGCATCGATCGGATGGTTGCTTGGTTTCTGATGACAAGATTGATGATCTTGAAGTTTTAGGGCTGGTGCCTCCGAAGCACAAATATCAGCTGGCCATTTTATTGACTTTACCAGAGTCAGATTACAACAAGAAACTTGGGGTCTTCCAGGTATTGAATACTGAATGCCCTTTATTTTGAGCTTTTGATGTCTTTGCAAGTTGATCGATGGTATCTTTGTTCTGTTCTTTGCTTATTGGTACTTTTCCTCGAGGCATTGGATAATCACACATTGTTTTCATACTGATCCAGCATCCATGTATATTATAATGTGCCTAATTATTGTTATTTGTTACATTGCTGATGACTCGAACACATCCCTTATTACATTCTAATATAATTATTTCTAAATTTTATTTTCTTATCTAAAATCGACCACGGTAACTATCTATGACTCTTTTATAAACTTATTCTCACACTCTGTTTATTGAGAGGGAAGGAAATAGAAGGGAAATGAATAATTTAAATGAAGATGGGAACAAAGAAAGGAATCATATTATTTTTTTATTTTAACCTTATAATTTTACTTGTTTACTTAGATGAAATTGAAGGGGGATAAATATTCTCACTTATTTGTGTTTATAAGAAGTGTCAATTCATTGCTTCCATTTCCTCCTGATTTGAATGGAAATCAAATACATGCCATTAGATTCTTTTCTCTTATATATTGTCTTCCAAGTATATAAACAAGTGAAAAAAGGATTATTTTATTTTGATTTTTTTTCTCTTATTTCCACCCATCGTAGATGAATAAAATCCATTTGCAATTTTTTCTTTATATTTCTTCATGATTTGTCAAATTAAATAAATAATATAGTTTATCTTTCAAAGATGAAACTAAATTGATATAAAAGAACCACCGTTTCATTTCTCGTCTTCTCTCAATCATCTTTTTCAAGTTTCATGGTATAATTCATCAGCTTATTCTCTCTATACTTAGAACAATATTATCTACAGTTAGTTTTATAAATTGGTGGCACAGAAATTTTTCTTGCATTTCTTAGAATAGGCATCTTCTTAATTCTTGAAGATTTTCTCTACACTGAATATTTGAAGTTTATATTGAGTATAAGTGGGATAAACTAACTAGGTGCTTTATAAACAAGTGTCTGCATTTGGAAAAATTAATTTTTGATCCTATCTAATTTTGAAACTAAGACCTAGTTATATAACATTATTTTAAGATATATTGTTGGTTAGATATTGTTCATATTGAGGGGGAATGACTTAATGAATTGATCTAGTACGCTTAAAATGGCCAGTGAGCTTCCAATTTTTTTCTATGAATCCTAATGTGCATCACAAGTGATAACTGTGATTTCTTTGAGACGTTTTTCTTCCATTCTATTCCTTGTTCTTTTATGCAATTTCACTTGTGTCCGCATGCTCCCTTGTCTTACTTTTTGTTCAGTGTAAATTCTTCCTATAACAATTGGAAGCAGTAAACTGAATTATGCATCTTGCAAATCCACAAATGGGATCAAAGCAGAATTATTTATTCGTTTTTCTTCGGGCTATTCTTCACTTTTGCGTAAACCTTAACTTATTTTAGCTGTCTATAGTGTTTAACTGAATTAATAAAAAAAAGTAGTTTACTATTGCAAGGAACAAGGGGAATAAGGTACCAAAGCGAATACCCACCTGCATACATTTGATTAAATAATGAACATGTGAAATGACTGCCGAAGTGGGAAGTGTCCAAGAAGAAGACAAATCCTTTCTGACTTCCGAATGAATAGATATCTATAATTTTCTGCATTCATTTCCTACACTTCTCATCCAAACTTGCTTCACTAGTTATCCTGAAATGCACGTTCTTGTGAGACTGAATTCCATTGAGCATACAATTGAATTGGATATTTGATCTTATTCTACACGTTGAGAATTCTTTGCTTGGTAGAGTTGGGCATGCATAGACAGAATTGGATGTTATTAGACTGTTATTGTTTATTCAATAAATTAATTGCCAAATAAGAATACCTTTTGGCGTCCATCTATTTTTTTTTTCTCCCACCAAGAAATGCATAGGTTTGGAGCTTATTCATTCATGTGATCTCTTCTGATCTTGTTCTTTGCCTTCTTTCAATTTGCTTTTACCTTGTCTTTTGTCATTTTTCAACTTTGATGTTTGTTAAAATTTCCTCATCTTGTTTCAAACAATGTGAAGATGGATAAGTCTTGGATGATTCACATAGTTAGCCTAGAAAATTGAAATGTTCGTTTAGTATAACTTCGTATATTAATCTTTTTGTTTGACTTTCTTGGCTTTGACAAATTCCATATATTGTTAATTTTTATATATCTACTAAGTCATTGCTTGGAATACAATTGATACCCAACAGAACTTGTAAACATATGTTTCATTTTGTTGTATCGGTGTGGAGAATTTCTGGCATGGTTAATGAACTTGGTCTTTCAAGTGCAGGTCAGGGTGGAATTATTGACTCCAGAGGGCGATGTCTCATCTACCTCATGGCGTCCATGCGTGCTCCACTTCAAGAGCTTTCAGTTTCACTTATTAGAGATATTCCTCAAATCTGTGTTTATGTTAACTGGCTATTCTTCCGAGTCACAGGTTCTTATGGTACAAATGAATGGACTTGCTGAAGGAAGAAAACCAATAGTATGCATTAGGGTAACTCTAGAAGAGAGGGCAGGACATAGCGCTGGTGCCGATATCCCCGAAATTTATTCTGCACATATGAAACTTGAATCTGACCTTCCTCTAGTCAAGAGGATTATCTGGAACTGGAAGATAACTTTGTTCATCTGGACGACTATGGTACTATTCAACTTGCAGCTCGTTACTTTACTTTTATGTTGCAGACCCATTCTACTTCCTGGAGTAAGGAGGTAACGACCATCCGCCATCGTCACCAACATCGAGGTCGGTTGTTATTCAACAATTTTTCTTGAGATTCAAGCTCATGATAATGGCGGCTCTCAGGGGGCACTGCAGTACTTTAACCTTGTAAATATATTGGATGAAGATTCATCTGCTGGCATTTTGACTGCTCGATTGTCAGTCAACTTATTAGGGTTACCCTTCAGATTTATCTGTGAATACTCTCGGTGTGTAAATATCTTGCTGAGTTCAACTATTTCGAAGATTCAATTCGTTCACATCTGGTATGTTCTTCGATTTACATAGTTCCACACAGAAACAACTTATAGTTTAAGAGAAAGTGTTTGCAATTTTCTTTTGTTTTCCTTGTTCTAAATGGACATCAATCTTTTTAACACTTGGGATTTCATCCGGGTGCGTAACCGTCTGAGAGACAAATACGTGGCTTGAATTTCAAATTGTCTTTCATTCTCTTATTCAGGAAAGAAGGGATGGGAATCATTTACAGAGACATTTTACAGAGTAGTTTCTTGATAGGGATGAGCGAAAATTAGGTTAAATCGAATAAATAGATCGAACCGATCAAATTAAAAAATTCGATTCAATTATTTCAGAATTTTAATTATTTTTTTAAATCAATTAATTCGGTTTCAGTCTTAAAATTTCTTATTCAATTGAATAAACTGAATTAATCAAAATAAAAAAATAATTTATAAAATTTTAAATAAATAAATGTATAAATTCTTAACTAATTGATAAATTTTTATAATATTTAAATAATTTAGTTAATTCTATCAAAAATCGAATTAATAAGTTTTTTATAAGTTCTGTTTGTTCAATTTTTATTTAAAAATTTAATCGATTCAGTTAGTTTAAAAAAAATTCATTTCAATTCGATTTTAATCCAATACTCACTTAATTGAATAGTAGCTAAAGCATAAATTCTAATATTTTACAACTCAAATAGTATTTAAAACAAGAAGGGTAAATTATACATTCAAGTTACTGGCGTATAAATGATTTTTCTTTTGTTCTTGGTTTTTAGGGATCATATCTAGTTTTTCTTTTAAAAAAATCGATTTAGATAATATAATATATGTGCTAACTTCTATTAAAATAGATTTTTAAATCATTATAGATTTAAAGTGTTATTTCATAAAAACTAATAAAACAAGAGCTTCATTAAATATGAGTATATCAGAAATAAAATTGAAAAATGTGTATGTGGTTTATCTAAAGAAAAGACAGTGGTATTATCTCTTACAACACCCCCAATTAAAGTCCAATTTAGGAAAAAAAAAGAATTTTCATTTACTCTTTAAATTTAGTCAGAAGATAAACTAGCTCACTCATTGGTTAAGATTGATGAGTTGTGGGATTAATTTTAACCCTAGGATAGTCTTAATATTCTACAAATTTTATTCATTGTTACTGTAATCAAGGAGCATGCACTACTCTCTTATCAACATTGTTAGATATCTAGAATTCCTTTTATGTGTTTTTTTTCTTTGGACTCCTCCAATTAAACTTGACCTCTCGGTGTTATTGAATTTGCTGATTCAATTCAGCTTGCTTATTTTGCCCAAGGTCTCTTTTGATTCGATGCTATCTTGTCCAGAAATCAACTGTCTCCTAGCGAACATGAGGAACTCCAGCTTGCTTGTGCTTGAGATCAACTCACATGCCATAGTTTAATCATTTGAGCTGAAACAGAGATGTATCAGTCCATAAATAGAAGATCTTGTCAAGTATCCACATAATTTATCAACAAACCTCTCCAAGAACATAAAAATTTGTTTGTGTAGCTTTGCTGATTGAAATGAGCTCGTTACTCCAATTATTTGTAGCAGCTCTAACTTGATTATTTCCTAATACTTGTTATAGTTCACAAGTCCAAAGACAATAATTAAAGCATTATTTCCTAATGCTCTTATAAATTTGGATAAGTCTGGATAGATTGCTACACACTCAGCACAATTGCTCTTGATCCTCCCAAAACTATTGCTTAAAGAAAACAGAACCTCACCTCTGGCCCTAGCATGAAAACTTTCAAATGCAACTGTTTGTGCAGACTTAAATCGGATTGGATGAAATGACAACCACATTCAAAGTTAATTAGAGTTGATTTGAGAAATATCTCCAGTCAATGGATACAATTTTGAAGACAAGCTGTGCGTAGCTAAGTAATCATATAGAGCTCGCAAGGTGGACATTTAAGATCACAACCTTTGCAAGAGGTTTCTTCAAACTTGATCACGACCATCAAATCCTACTAAAACCAACAGAGAAGTATCATAATGCAAGGACAACCAAGGTTTTACTAACTGCATCTTACATTCAAAACAGATACATTTTATAATTGATCCTTAGACAAAACCAGTACAAACTCTTGAAGATAGGCTGAAGGTAGCACAAAACTGTAACTACTTTTATGAATTCATCTCCTCATCCTCTTCAATCTTTGGTGCCAAATAATACCTAACATATCCCATGTCTGCAATCTTATACTCAACCACGATGGGCAGATCAGACGACAAACTGATTGTTACAGTCTCAGAGAGTGGTGTTGCCTTGGTGAAAGAGTTTTAAGTACCTCAGAGCAAAGGTTAGTGACACAGGCTCTTGCATCTCTATGACGGTGGCTTCCTCAGGCTTCAGCATACAAAGACGATATTAAATTGTACAAGTGTATATTTTTAAGAAACATTTGATATGTTAAATTGTACAAGTGTATATTATTTCTTTAATGCTCAATACCTTCAGAAGCTCAGACGATCGGAAACCACCTAACCACATGAAACAACATTCCGCAGGGGTCGTCCACATGCTGGACAGTATGTGGGACACATCGGATTTTGTACCAATGCTTTTCAGTCTGAATATTTCATTATAGTGAGGCATAATATATTCAACAAGAAGCCGTAGATCTTCATTGTTGGCTTGAGAATTTAGTGCTGATCTAAGCTCATTAATATGCCTTTGATGATCCTCAAGCCACCGGGCATACTCCATGTCAAACACCAATGCGGCTTTAACAAAAAGAAAGCATGAGTAAGATCGTACATGAGGATGGCTTAGTCTATGTAATGTCATTGCTGAACAAAATAATTTGATAAACAAAAATCAGAAATATGAACTACAAACAATATGTGATTTCTTAAGAAGAGATTGAATAATCTTGATATTGAACATATCTATTAGAAGAAAAGAACAACGAAAAAGGAATTCGTAACATCCCAAATTTATGGAGACCAATAGAAGGGAAAAATATAACAAGCGAACAAACCATTTCCTCCAATAGAATAACCATGATCATTTGTGTATCCATTTGCTAATAAGACACCCTGAACAAAGGAAGCTTGATGGTTATTGATCTGTCATTAACAAACTAGTTTAAGTGATTCATCAAAAGCAGTGAAAATTAGATTAGTCATACTTGTTGACGTGCTCGCTGAAGAACTTGCTCAAGTTGGATCAATTTTAAGCGGCTATTTTCAAGCTGCTGAACATATGCCTAGAGAAAAACACACACTCTTTATAAATGGAGCAACCTTTAGTTATGTAGAATGAGTGAATAAGAAAGTCTGAATTCTAAAAACAAATGCAATGATAAAGATAGGTAAAAGTCATCATTAATGATTTTGAAGACAATATCCTTCCGCAATCCATTCTAGGAGATTTCAAGGCCAAAGATACAAGGAGATTTCAAGGCCACATATACTTACTACATTCATCGTACCTTCTCGGTTAATAGCACAACAGATTCATATTTTTGGATCAATTTAATCTTCTTTATGAAAGCAATTGGCTATCAAGAATATGATTTCACTGCTAGAACCAAACTATGGTAAAAGTTTAAAATTTCTTAGTCAGACAACAAAATCATACGAGAATATTACATCAGTTCAATAGCATGCTCTTCGAAAAGGGAAGCTTAACCATCGAGAAAGATAATGCCAAAACAAATACTAACTCATTTGATCCAACAAATTTTCGAAGCACAATCGATAAATCTTCTAAGCTTCTATCTGAGTAAGCACTAGCACCACAGAGTCTAAAAACTTGATCACTAGATCAAACTACACCAGCAATAGCTTGGCATTAACTAACATCTACCAGATTTATGGAGTTAGCAAGAACAAACATCATTTGTCAATGCAAACTTGCTCTCCTGCACTCACTGAGTATTTAATACTCACTACCCAGACCCTGGGTTACTTTGTTTTCTCTCCAGGTAGCAGATAGGTTACTTGGAGCTTGGAGTTTCGGTCGGCTATTGCTGTCTCACATCAGAAGGTTGTTGGTAGTAGTATAGTTGTTTTCTTTCAGTTATGTTTCGTACTCCAAGGACATGTATTTGTGGTCTGGATTGTGGTCATGGTTGGATTTATCATATTACAGTAGTCGTGCCAGATTTACATTATGGTTATTTGTTTTGTTGGATTTACGATGTTTCCGTTTCATAACATTTGATTATGTTGCGTAGTATGCATGTGTTAGCTGTTGTGTGGCCGTGTGGGCCTTATTCTATATTTGTTTGCAGTTGTGTGTGTCTGTTGGACGTGTAGTCCTATTTCCGACTGCCTGTGGTCATGTATTTGTGCATGTATTTAGGGAATTGTCATAGCTACTGGGGAGATGCTACCGAAATTTTTCAGACGACCTTCTCGGGACGTGACAATATGGGCAAACATGACTGAATTTTCTTCATTCAAACACTAATGAATGCCTGAAATCAATTAAACATCACAAGGAATGATATAGTAGTAGTAATTATATAAACCTGATTATTAAGTTTTAACTCATTCTCTAGTCCACAAGGTAAGTGATATGTTTGCAGAAACTGCTATGTTCCCTTGTTTCTTTAAGCATTGATTCCCATTTTCGCATTTGAGGAACCTGGATAGCCATCCGTTTGCCAGTGAATATTGACATTCTTTCCTTTGGATGTGTAGGTCAATGTTGCACCGAGTGATCATGGATGGAAGAGAGGGCTATTTGATAAAATTTGATGTCTTTTCTGTCATTACAACTAGTATCTCAACTATATGGTTGCAATCTTCTACCTTTTTGTTTCAGATCACCTTCTTGAGTTCATCATATAATATTCTTTCTATCTATTTTTGAATGACCCTACTACAGAAATGGAAGGCATAGCCTTAATTACAGATCGACAAACTATCACATAAACATAGATTTCTAATAATAATTTCTATACTCTTGTTCTCAACTGTTTGTTCTCTTTGTTGTATTGTATCCACTGTAACATATTGCATACTTCGTGGAGCCAAGCCATGAGTGTCTTGTGGAATGCTTGCCGACGTGCAAATCTGAAACAAACCTGCCCAAGTAAGTGCTACACTTGTTTTATAAGTAGCCAGCGGTTTGCGAACTGATTAGCCCGGCAGATTGTGGATTTTAAATATACTATAATTCTGTTTCGACGAGCGAAAGGTGATAAATTTAACGGTCTAGTTGAATCCAGTTCACAGTTCGAGCCATTTGAACAACCAATAATTTAACACAGTGATCGAACCATGGATCTGATTTTGGCAGAAAGCCACAACCTTTGCTATAAATCACTATGTGAGACTGAATAAAACTTTAAAGACTTGGTATCTATCTGATGGTGAAATGTGGAAGTTCAATTGACATATCGACTAAATTATAACCCTGTTCTTTCGCTGGCGATGAAATAGATTCATTGGTATCTTATTTGCCAACGTTTTCTGGTTCAGGTTTCCTGCAGTGACATGTTCGGCGTACCTTCTCCAAAGATACAAAGATACGCATGCCGACCTCGACTGCTATAACAGTCAATCTTAAAGAGTTTGAACAAAGTAGAAGTATTTATTGAACATGTACGTTGACATCAATGTTGTAATGATATATATTATATATGTAGTAAAGGCAAATACGTTTATTGTAAGAAAAGGTTTACTTCCTTGAGCTCGAAGTCGAGGAGGGCAATGGTTTTTAGTTTTCTTAAATGATAATAATTTAAAGAGTTTTATTGGATTTATATATAGTTGGATTAAAATAGGGTTGGTTCTATTATATTATTCCATTTAAATTGATATTTTTTAGAAAAAAATAACTTTTTGATTCAATTAAAAAATCAAAATGTTCTTCCACGGATTAAAATTTGGACTTGTAATTAAATTTATTTTGAGAATCAAGATACATATTACCGATCGATTTAATTGAAGAATGTGAAAATCAATTTTAGAAAATGTATGAATGCAAATTCAATGTGAGCCCGTGTGATGATAAAAGGTAGGACGTACTCTCTAAATAAATAAAAATTTTAAATTTCATCTAATTAAAACATATTACTTTGAAAATCTTACTATGAAAGTTCAAATCTATAGTTTGTGAAAACTTCAATGAGATTAAACCAATTATCTTCCGATTAATTAGAACATAAAAATTAAATATCTAAATTGTCAAAATAATAATAATAATAATTTGAAATTCAAACTAAACACACCTTTCTCGAAATCAATTAAGGTTAAACAATCAAACACACCTCCCGGATTAATCGAGCAAACACCTGGATTATCCAAAAAAACATTTAATAATCAGATCATCCAACTTTTAAATGGTCTTCACACGGCAAGTTTACGGCCAAGACTAATTAACAGATCACATCTTGTGACAGTGGGATTTGTCCACATGATACAATGCATGAGTACAGACATATAAAGCAGTAATACCCCAAACTAATTATCAATTCTACGTAGATCTTAGGTCCAACTATCATCACATTACTAACCCTATTCCACTAGCTATTCGCTTGCTTCATCAAACAAAAACAAATCTTCATCGGGCACATTCGAAGCATTAATTACTCATATCCCCGAGTGACACTTAAGTAGATCTTTAACTACTCGATTTCGGTTTCATTAGTTGAACTAAGATATCTTAGCTCCATATATCGCCACATTATCAGTCCTATTCACTGGCTCCATCTAACCAAACATTGTTTTCATTAGACGCATTCAAAGCATTACTCACGCATTTTCAGGCAATCAAGTGAACCGAGACGCCTTGCTCTTTCCTTCGAGTCATGCTGGTCCATTTAATAGAGATATAGCCAGACCTCTTTGCCGCGCCAAGAACATAGATATTTACTGCAAGGAATGTACTACAAGTAATCGTTGGTGTTCTAGCTTTCATCTGGCATTACCATGTTCGATGATGATGATGATGCATGCTGCATCATGGTCTTATTTTCGCCGTCAAAATGTGGCAGAATCTGTTCAAAGATCACTTCAATCATGCAAAAATCCTAAAAGCGAAATGATAATGGCTCGAATACTTGCTACTTGTGAAATGGGCAACTAAAGGCATGTTGATTTTTACAAAACACAAGCAGTATTATTGTTAATGCAACAAGAAAATATAGGATTTATCTGATGAAAAACACTAGAAGTTTGTTAAACAGTAGTAGTCTGCATCTGTCTCATTTTTCATTGTTGAAATGTGGTGTATCGGTTCAAAGATCATTTTAAATCATGAAAAGGTCAACAAAACGATAACACGGACTATAATAATCATTTAATGGCAACTAATGAGACTGAATTTTATGAAACGAAAGCAATTTTCATTGACGTAGTCAAAACCAATGATCTTACATACAACTTGATGAAGGATACGATCCATATTAGCTGACCCCATATAGTTAGCTAGGACTTAAACAACAAGATGTTGATTGCAGTATATATCAAAGATGACTAAAGCAGCAAGCAATTTTGTTAAACACAGTTCTAAAACTAAACAGAACCACTCCACCAGTCAGACTGGAAAAAAAGAATCAAAACTGAAATTAAACTTGTCCAGCTTGGGTTAGTTTTTGTCAAGTCGGACTGGAAAAAAAATTAGACCAATTTTTTCATAACTTAGAAATGTCAAAATCCTATTCACAGTCCTACATAATTAAAGTTTGAGGTAGGAAAATAATTCTTTTTGATATTTTAATGTATCCAAATGACAATGCATCACAAGATTAATCTTACAAGCTTTTATATTGATACTTATTCCTCAATTAATTTTTTCCATTGGTTTATGTGTAATTATGGTGTTTCATAATTAATTTAAAGTAGAATTTGATTTTAAATGGATGTGATAGATATGCAACTAAACCAAATGATTTGGGTCGGTCTAACCAATTAACTTGTCCGAGTTGATGTCTGGGAAATATTTGCAATTCAAGTGATTGAACCACCAGTTCAACTAGCTAGGAAACAAACCACTTCGTCCCCGGGGCAATAGTGCAACGGTACAAACTTTTACGGCGTATTTGTTGATGGGGAACGCAATCAAAGGATGCTGGGCATCTGGATTGACCGCCGTATGCGCTTCCCGATTTACCCTGGTGGTCGGTGGAAAACTTCCGTGGGACCGGACCGAACCATCCCCAGAGATGTTGGCTACTGGGATTATCGTTTTTGTGGATACCTCATGGTGGTTGAAGGCGTTTGAACATGGACAGATATTGATGTTATCGCATTTGCTACCATGGACCTTCGAACCGCCTACCTCATGCTGCAAGCATTCATGTGGCTGACCCCGTCATCTGTAGCAATTCCAAGGTGATCCAGTAGCATCTTTACACCACTACCTTTGAAACTCCAGATGGAATAATTTCAAGCATACATGTCTGAGGCTGAACATCTGCAAGCTCTCTTGTTGCTTCTGTCCAATATGGTCTTAAAGTGGAAATCTCTTCAGCAGTTCCAAGGAATACTAATTTCTGCACATCAAAATTATTGTGGAGATTTAGATAGTTTATCGATGCATACTTGCTGAAATAATTTAAGGTAGAGAAAAGAATTGAAAATAAAAAAGAGAAATAAGATATTACAAATCAAAATCAAGAAGAAAAAGTTGTCCCTTAATGTTGTCTACATAAACATTATAGTTTCAATAGTGTATTGCATATACAAATGACAGACATTGTAGAAACTTGGGACAAAGTACTTGTTTAAACGCATGGTCTGTGAATTTCACTCAAAATAAAAGGTTGTTTGAGCAAAAGTCTCTCATTCCCGCACCATTTAACATAGACTTACCATTTCCCATGCTAGCCTTCAAGGTCGCCAACTTTGTTTCAGCCTACGTGCTGAAGCACAGCCATCCCTCTAGACCCTTTAGTGAACCTGATCGCCATCTCCTCCGATGCCTACTCCCCCTCACTGAACCCAGTGTTGTCCCTCTTTCCTCTCTATAAACATCACCACCTCCCTTTGCATCCTTTGATGCCCCGCGGCGAACCCGACACTTTCCCTCCAATCCCCTCCATAAAGCTCACTCACCGATGCTAATTTGGTATTTTGGCAACATTCCAATGTATGTTGTCAGTGGCAAATTAGAGATGGAATGGGGAAGAAGATGAAGGAACAAAAAGAAGATAAGACAAGTATATATACTTAAGTTCAGATTTTATGTTCCTTGTACAATGATTTGACATAATTTTATTAAGACACAAGCTTATAAAAGCTATTATCTTAGTGTAAGTTTATATTGTAGTATGGCAAGAGGTCTTCCATGTTGGCATGACAAGTTATCCATCGACATGATTGACACAA